>NC_060884.1:21319355-21421855 GCF_014805685.1 Silurus meridionalis
ATTGCAATTATTCTATACTATTAAGTATTAATATTATTATAAGCATTTCAAATAGTATGTATTATTTATATTGCTGTAAAGTGCATATACAATTGTTCATATCTATATTTTACTGGTATAAACACAAAATACTGAAACGAGAATAGTTTATGGATTTGTAATGATGTGATGGGAGCAACACACATGTTAATTTATTAATTAATAAAACTGCATGCTGTATTAAGTTGATGGCTCTCAATGATGTCCTGCCAGGCATCTCTGGGTCAATATGAAAGCAACCCAGCTTTACGCATATTGACTGGAGTCACTGCCTGTTACCATAGAAACAACTTCCATGCTCCGGCTGAAGTACAGTGGAACTTTTGCATAATTTGTTCGATTTCCATCTTTATGTGGTGAAACTTTCTCAAATGTGAACACGAATAATTGTAGGACAAAAGATTGTAGACACCTGACCAAAAGATGCAAATGTGCTTTTTGAACATCCTATTCCAGATTTAGTCCAGATTTGCTTCTAGGAAGATGACCTACTAGATTTTGGAGTGTGGTTGTGGAGATTTGTACTCATTTAGCCACAAGGGCATAAGCAATGTCAGGTACAGATGTGGGGTGAGAGACCTGGGTTGCAGTCAACATTCCAGTTCACCCCAAAGGTGTTTAAATGGGTCAGAGCTCTGTAGCAGCCCACTCAAAATGTTCCACTCCAACCCATGTAAACCATATATTCATAGAGCTAGCTTGGTACACAGGGGCATTGTCATGCTGGAATAGGGTTGGGTCTCCTAGTTCAAGTGAAGATTTTTTTTTTGCTTTTGCATCTAAAAGCATTATATATGATTGTGTGCCTCCAACTATGTGCTAGCATTATAATTATGTGGGAAGTAGTAGTTAAGTGGTTAACGCTCTGGGCTACTGCTTGAAAGGTCAGGGGTTCAAGTCCCAGTATTGCCAGTTTTTTGGGCCATTGGACAAGGCCCTTAACCCTCTCTGCTCCAGGGATGCTGTATCATGGATGACCCCCTGACCCCATCTTCCTAACAAACTGGACTACGGTGAAGAAAGAATTTCACTGTGCTTCAATATGTGATAAGCAAAACCCTCTTTCCTCTTGTTCCTATATGGCTGGAAAAGTCAGGTATCCTAATACTTTTGTCCATATAGTGTACATTTCCCCTATACTCTATAGCAGTGGTCCCCAACCCCCGGGCCACGGACCGGCACGGATCCGTGGGTGAATAATATGATTCTGAACGATGATTTGATTCTGAACGATGTTTTATTTTGGAAAATTACCGGATTCTCTCTGACACATCTATCTATGACTCACTCTTGATGCATGTCATGATGCCTTGGTCATATTACCTCCATCCGCTACCTTCTTAAAGAGGCTGCTCCGGCCGCTAACACATAATACATTATCGCTAAATTAAAACCCCCAAGTGAGCAAAATAAACAAAAACCAACACAGTGGATTCTCGTTTATTATTATATTTAGAAAATACCAGTTTTTATGCCGGTCATATCATTTTATTTTGTTGTATTTATCTGCCATACCTTAAAGGTATATTGTCCGACATTTATCCGGTCCGTGATGCAAAAAAGGTTGGGGAACGCTGCTCTATAGTTTTGTGGATACTGAAAATCCATCTAAAGTCTAATTAACTATAGCACAAGCAATAGTTTTGAATTACACTGTATAGATTAATTGCCACTGTCTGCTGTCTGTGTAAACAGATAATTATATAAAATATAGGTTATGCTAATGTTAGCTAGCATGAGTTCAAACTCAGCTGGTGGTTTCAATTTAATGACAGCTAGCTTGCTAGGAAACTATGTAATGACACATAGCTAATGTTAAGAATATTAAGGCAAGCTAAGTTAAGTAGTTAGCAGATGATAAAGTCAGTTTTAAAAATCAATATTAAGCAAGTTGCTTAGTAATATTTAAGTAATATTGCAATACATTATTTGATGAACATTTGATAAATTTGCTAAACTCTAACACTCAAAAATCCCTCCAATTCTACATGCATAATAATTCAAATAAAATAATGCAATGATTAATTCATTCACTTTATTATGGATAATGATTATTACTGAAAATTAATATGCACTGATAAGCACTGATCATCATCCAAAGGCACTACCAGTCTCTGAGCTGTTTTTGTGGAGCTGTTTTCTATTCACAACCCTGTCTGTCTCCATAGCGAGGTTGGACATACGAGTGGGAATGTGCTGTGTCGGAAGAGACTCAGTCCTGTTATGGCCTAATTAGGCTCATAATGACTGAACACGTCTCAGAAAAACACAGCCAATAGTGGTTATAGATTCAGCACTCACAGTCTTATGGTTTCCGGCACTAGCCATTAGCTAGTACTGTTTCTAATTGTTTTAAACAAATCACTATGGAAAAGAACTATAATTAGCTGCCTAGTTCGCAACTTAGCAATCAATAGGGTAAGAGATCTGTGACATCAATCCATGAACAGTGGAGAAGTGAAGTGCATAACCCCTAAGGATGATCACAGCATAGGTAAACATATGTTCATGTTTTCAAGACAGGCACATCTATTAACAATCATTAGCTGCGGTCTGAATGCTTCTAATTTTATAATGCGGTAATGTGTGGTTACTGGAAGCATGCATGTTTTCTTCTAAGATTATATATTGCACAGCTTGATTTATGAGCTATACATTCAAGTCAGCTAGTGATTTAGGGCTGTGTGCTATGTGATAATTCATGTGTCATATTGATGAGTGGAAAGAGGAGCAGGATAACATTTATTTTTAATATTAGCAAATTGGAATTGTGTGAAATTGTTCTTCTTTCAGTAACCATTAACTCTTGTTATTATCAGTTCAGCCATATTGTTAAACCTTTTACAATCAGAAAATATTTAAACGTTTCAGGGATACAAATATACGCTTAATTCTATCCAGAAATCTGGCTTAGTGCAGAAACACTATATAAAAAAATGCAGGCTTTGGGCAGCCTTTTGTGTGAAGACAGATAACTCTGATGTGGTAAGTGGTGTTGACACGGTTTTACCTTGCGTAACATTGATAAATCTGGTTTATTTCCATCCAATATGGGATCTGTTGTAAGGTAACATCTTGTTTCACACTTAACTGGATAATGGATACGGGAAGTGATGTTGTCTCTACAGAAAAATCAGCATCAGGCAGAAATGTCCTTTGACAGGCCCAGCTTTTTGTTGAGAGAAAAGTGCTGCACAAATTACCCTTCACTTTGTGGCGCAGTGTGGACAAGGCAGAGGATTTTGGAAGGAGGTTTGAAGGAGATAAGCCGTTTTCTGATTTTACTCACTGTAATCCCACCAAGCGTTGTGTTTCCAAGCTGTCCAGATGTGCAGATCTTCTTTACCCGGCTATGTGTGCAACAAGCAGCTGCTTCGTTAGAGAGGGTCTCATTGATCTGCAGATAACAGAGATGAGCCAGATCTCTGTTTGCACACACTCATGCAAATGCGCTTACACACACACACACAGGCTGAATTTCAATAAGAGGTAGACAGATACCTTTTTGATCCTGGTGGAAACTGCAGAGTTATGGCAGAAAAAAAAGAGACAAATGATGTGTGTGTGAGCTCTTCCTGCTTCAGAATACTGCCACTAGCAGACTGATCAGAACAGCAAACATCTGCCTGGATTATGTAAATTGCAGCATTAGCAAAGACAAAACCTGCAATAGATGACAAGCAATTGATGCCTAAAAACGTACTATCGATGCATTTTTTGTTGTGATACATTTGCATAGCTGATTATTTTTACCCTGAAAACCACAAAAATTTTACCTACCAAAAAGCAAGTAGAATTATTAGAAGACTTGTTAGAAGCAGACTGTAAAAAAACCAGATGCACCTTTCTGTGAAGGCAGACTGCAAGGGCAACATAAATGCATCTTGATTCTGAAACACATGGCACTAGAGGCAGCTGAATGCAAGTTCATGGTCTGTTTATTTATGTTTTTCTGTTAATCGGGTCATAATGAGAATACAGGAATTAAAGGAAAGCAGTAATGATGTCCCACTAGTGCCTTATTTACATGTCTTATGTCTGCCGTGTTTTAGTGTTGCTCACTTTGAACCTGATCAAATAATCCAGGTTTGTGTATCTAAAATCACATTTTGGCTCCTGTATATCTCTATGATTTGATGGCTAAGTTAATTACCACCAATATAATACAAAGAAACTGGTAATCGCCCACTGTTTATATAGACTTAGCACATGGGTTGATTTTAGGCTTTACAATGTCAATGTACAATTATACCAATGACATGGCTTTCATAAATTAATTATCTGCTTGAATGCTAATCAGTGATTGCTTGTCCATAGGGGCAGGTTGGGCCAGCTATATACTGTACATCAACAATTGATCATCCTTATATCTAAATACATTTTAGCTTCTAATAACATTCTAATATAACTAGTAACCAGTGATTTAAAGAAATGCTGCTATTTGACAGATATAAGCTAATGTTCCACTGAAGTTTCTCACCTTTCTCAATGTTGTAAGTAGTATTTTCAACGACTATTTTTTAAGAAAAAAAATGAGAATTGCAACAATCACTAACAGGTCCATTGTGGTAGAAATGACATTTCGGCATGCTCAGGGGAGAAGCAGGAGATGAGGCAGTTATTAAAGGGTCAGATAAAAAGGGTCTGTTGAAAAAATATAATTCAATATAATTTATTTCTACACAAAAAAACAAAACAAATTGTATTTGCAAAACATTGTGTCTATGATGTACAGAACCACTTTCAATGGACAAATTAGATACAGAAGTTCAAGTGAAATGCCAGACTTCAGAAAAAAAGAAACAGTATACCTTCTTTTCTAAATCTTTGGCATAATTTGAAAAGATGAAAGTAAATCTAAAAGTGTTCAAAACAAGCTGCTTGACTCTATGCAGGATGACTATGTTGTTGAATCTTAAGGGTCTATTGCACAGTTACTAACAATTAACTAGGTAATAACTTATAGCATACATCTCAACTTAATTTTGAACCAGACTATGCCATTATTAATGTTGTCCTGCCCCACAAAATCTGTGGTCACAAACTGCTGCTGAATATAAAAACTCTAAATAGCTAACTGAATATAAAAACCTCTATAGCTGACAACTTTTTTTTCTTTTCTGTCAGCACTGCTAACTTTAAAATGTCTGAATGTGCTTGAGGTATCCTTAAAGATTAAGTGAACGTAAGCCAAGGAGAACCTTCTATACAAGATTTTATAAAGATTTTAAAGGTTTACACTTTGAACCTTTCCCAGTCACCTGGCTATTCATTTCACTTGTCATCTCATTCAGCTTCAATGTTAAAAGAAACATGGCACAAATGCACACACACACACACACACACACACACACACACACACACACACAAACCTCTTGTACCTCTTTGAGTATGTGTTTGTACATATTCATACTGTACACATATATGCTGTGTTTTTATATACTCATTTAACTTAATTGATCAAAATGCTTGCAATTGCATTAAACCATCTCTGCTTCACTGTGACCCTGCAACACATTTAAATTCTGTGCCACACATGGTCAAATACTGAGGGTTTGCATAAATTATAGCATCAATTACAATTAAAACCCTGAGTACTTGTCTGGTAATGCGTATTAAAAAACATTTCTACGAAAACTGAAAAAAACCCTTTGCTATGTGTGGCAAGCAAGTATAAAAAAAAGGAAGATGAAACACTTGAAGACCAGCTGAGGCCGGCTCTCCAGCTCATCTATAAACAGAAAGCACCTGCTGTGTATGTTCCTCTTATTTTTAACTATTTCTATATTATACAATTTCAACTATTTTGAAACGCATTTTTTTTTTATACGAGTGTCCGTCTCTTATCATATAAATATATATATATATATATATATATATATATATATATATATATATATATATATATATATATATATATAAAGAACTTATTCTTTCTAAAGATATTTCTCATGCTGCTGGAGCCACAGTGCTGAAATGGAGACATCTCTAACTACATTGGTTTGGCATTCATGTGTGTGTGTGTGTGTGTGTGTGTGTGTGTGTGTGTGTGTGTGTGTGTGTATACGTGTGTGTGTACGTGTGTGTATTTAGTGTTCAAAGGAAGGCGGATTGGCTCTGCTGACTGCACCACTCTCCCCTGTGCCTCAGTAGCAGAATGCGTCGCATTTTTCAGCCATTCCTCCATCACCTCCCTCTGGCAAGAGCAGCAAAACAGATGCATTAAGCCAGCCTGGAGCTCACACACTGCTCTGAACTTTCTATTTTTTTCTATTTTTTTCTATTATATTTATTTTAATATATCCATTATATTAAGTTTACCTTGCAAGGGTTTTGCATTATCATTACTCCACTATCTAATGACCACAACATATTTTCTATTATGCACTTATCTCACTTTTAGGCAATTTCTCTAAGGATTGTTCGAAAAATGATAAGGATAAAGTTCAATACATTTTGTTTGTTTGATTTAAAATCTCTGGCAAAACCAAAAGAAGGCATGTAAGGCATGTAGTTTAGAACTTAGGAGAACTTAAGAGTTTTGGTCGATAGCTAACCTTATAGGCATCTATATCTACAGTACACTGTGTGCCATGGGGGCTTTGTGATAATGAGATGCAATGAGGATAATAGGACAGTGTGTGTGTGTGTGTGTGTGTGTGTGTGTGTGTGTGTGTGTGTGTGTGTGTGTGTGTGTGTGTGCGTGTGCGCGTGTCTGTGTGTTAATATATATATATATATATATATATATATATATATATATATATATATATATATATATATATATATATATATATATATATAATAAAATGTATATATTTATACATTTATCACATTATACTGTATATGTATATTAAACTTGCAGGGTTATAAGCTTTTTACATAGATTTTTCTGTGTTTTTCCAATGTTGAATTTCATGATAATATCAGCTTTATATAGAATAAACTTTGTTGCTTTATCGTAGCTCAGAGCCAGACACTGGCAGTATCATTCAGTACGTTTATTTTTTTTACTATGGAAATAAACATATCATGATGATTTGGCCAAAATTACTGATCAGTCTGTGCTTTAAACTGATAAACAATATAAGACATCTATTTGATTAGAGGTGTGATAAGAAAAGCCAAAACATAAACACTATAGCTCATCAAAACAGAGAAGAAGGCCACTTTCATCAATAATCATTAAATCCTTAAAGGCAATAGTGACTGTGGACAACAGGCTGTGAAATCAGATGTGATTACTATTGTGTGAAAGATATAGGAGGTGACAGAGATGTAAGGTCTGTTGGTTGGGTTACACAGCACTGATAGAATACTAAACCTCACCTCTGTCTGCATGTGATAAAGCTCGATATCGCTGTCTATCTTTCTCTCCCCATGTGATTTTCTGGTCACGGGAACAGCCTTGGTCAAGCCGAGACGAAAGGTTCAGCAAGTTGTCTGTTCAATTTAGCGCTAGACACCCCTTCCCTCCATCCCGCCATCCCTCCCTCCCTGTATGGTGGCAATTGTTTTCCCACTCATGAGTCTGTTCTAGTTGGTATGTCTGAAATAAGTATAATCAAATGTGCTCTTTAAGCTTGAAGAGCCATTATAAATAGATGACTTTAATTAGTTTCCAATTTGGCAGTAAAGGGCTTTTGCAGTTTGCTAGAGCATGTGCTTGTGACAGAAACCAGTGACACACTCATTACTGGCCACTGTCAGCCGCAGCCTGGATGCCTCCTGGCAGCTAATGAAGTCACGGTCTAGAAATAGGGCACTTGTAAAGGTGGTCCAAAGAACCTGTAACATTTCTCACGCAGTGGGGCAGCCTTCACTGTACTTGTTTTCATATTAAGTGAGCTATCCCCTGTGTAAGAGGCACAAAAAAACCAAATTCCGTGTAGTGTAGTGAAAACAGCAAAGTCCAAATGTACAAAATTTTCCTCCTACGGTACAGGGTTGCAATGGATCCAGAGTTTTGTGTTTTTATAGTAAGAAAATTCGTCTATATCTTATTGACCCACATATAGTGTTTACCAGGCTTACACACAGCAACATTTTTTCATTGAAGAGTAGCTCTTCTTCTGACATGCAACAGTGAATATCTTAATATGTAATCAACAAAACAGGTTATACAAAAAACAAGTAAAGCAATAGTGTTATTTCATTTCAATAATCAATGCATCTTATACATTGTAGTGTGAATCAAAATTGTGCAAGCACTGCAGATTGTTTTGAGAAATGAAAGCCTAATAGCTGTGACCAAGAAGCGATGCCTCCTTTACTTGGAAAGAGACAGAGAGGCCACACCTCTTTCGTTGGGGAAAAGACAGCGAGGGCACGCCTCCTTAATTGAGACCCAGGCAACGAGGCCGCACCTCCTTCACTGAGACAGACTCAGAGGCCCATCTGTTTTAATAAAATAGAGACAGAGACCATATCTCCTCTATTAGGAGAGAAAGAGAGACCACACCTTCCTCACTGAGACAAACCCACTTCACTGGGATATACACGGGGACTACACATTATTTACTTGTGCAAAAATAAATAGAGAATCCACACCTGCTTCAGTGGAATTTCAACAGATGCCACACCTCTACCACAGAAAGAGTCTCAGAAAGTGGTCATGCTTCCTTTACTTGGACAGCCACTTATCAACCTATCTCCTACTAGATTTTGCCTGCCATATATTGTTTTGAATCATGGCACTGCATGAAATAAAACAGTCCTTTTTTTCCAAAGCTATTTGTGTTCTCAAAGGTTTAATTATCAAATTAGCAATCTTTTCAAAATAGATATTAGACTGGATCTTGGATGAGTTATTTAAATGGAGATCTGTGAAGCATATAAAGGGAATTTCACTAGAGAAAATATATTGTGTTCCTTTATTTTCTGACCACAGCACATTAGGAGAAACAGAAAGGCAGTGCACACAGCATATCTGAATTTTTAATAGCTCTGCCCATAGCACATTCTTTGCATCACTTTTGCTGAGGAGTAATTGTTGGAGGCATGAATAATTGACAGTGCCGGGGCGAAGCGTCAATGTGCGGTGGTGAGAAATGGATGGAAAAGGCTGAGAGAGCGGGCTAAACAGGATGTAGAATGTGACTGCTGAAATGGGTTTCCATTTGAGCCGTAATGCTCTGAAGTGCTTCCTACTTTCATATGATCAAACAAACTTGAAGCAGGGATTAAGAAGAAAAAAAAAAACAAGACTACATAAATTAAAGATGAAATTACCATAGCAATTTGAAATTATATAAACTGTAATAAAGCTGAGAGCATTTTATCTGGGCTTTATTTAAAAGAATAAAAGCATACACCACTTGTCCTTAGTCACAGTTCTCACAGTCAGTATAAGATTGAGCGCTCTCTCCTCTTGGGATATACATAGATTTGCATACATAAAAATAGATCTAGAGGTGGCAATAGATCTAGAGATTTTCAGCCAGGTTGTCATTTTTCTCTTTGTGTGTGTGTGTGTGTGTGTGTGTGTGTGTGTGTGTGTGTGTGTGTGTGTGTGTGTGTGTGCGCGTGTGTGCGTGTGTGCGTGCATGTGTGTGAGAGGAGAGCTGTTATATGAGATACATTACAAAGTTATTGAGTGTGGTGTTTTTGCTGAATGTAATGCACAATATATATAATGCTCACACTTGTTTGTTCATTTGTCAGGCACACACACAGCACAGGCAGGTGGTCATAATGGTATGCCTGATCTGTGTGTGTGTGTGTGTATATATATATATATATATATATATATATATATATATATATATATATATATATATATATATCATACCATCAGGGTCATGCATTCAATACAGTATGGGAACTATAGTTGAACTTGTTGCAGCTGTATATACACTGTTCTATTTTTCATATTCTAAATGCCCTCAAACAAATCTTTTAAAGTGTTATGACTCAAGTGTTAAGTGAAGCACTATGTTTTTTGCAGCAATATTAGAGGAATAACAAAGTGGTGTAATATCTGATGTTTGAGGCCATGCATTGTCTAATAAAGAAACTGAGAGGCTACACGTCTCACAGCCTTTACCCATTCTCTATATCCAATAAGGAAATTGTTTTATTACTGTGTTGCTTCTGGTGACATGTACTGTGTATCAAATACGGCCTCAGATCCACCGCCTCCCCTGCAGAGCAAATCCATTTCCTTCCATGATTAATTTCATTGTTGCTGTGGATATTATTATTCGCCTATTCTGCTCAGCGCGCTGCTCCGGTCCTGTTTGTAATTCTGGTGAGGTTGAGCTGTTAGGAAGCGTTCAGCAGGCCAGCGCTATAATAAGATTTAGGGAATTTGCTTCCCTTTACAGCAACCCAAGCACATTTCTAAAGTTGGCTTGTTCGGTCCTGCTGTACAATACACGACAGTGAATCATTTCAAAATAATTACTATGAAATATATTAGAATCAGGGACTTTATTGCCCAGTGCTCAGGTGTAACAATAATTTAAACTAATTATTACACCTGGGCATACTTAACACCTTACAAAAAACAGTTTTAAATTCATTTTTTCCGCTCGTCTTTGAACAATAATGAAATCTAGATCAACTTTACGTCACACCGCCAAATCAGTACGACCAATAACATTTAAACTTACTGAGAGAACAGTGAGAGTGATTGAGAGACAATCATATTTGAGAGTGAGACATTGAGCATGATTGCATTAACAAAGAAAAAAAGAGTCAAAATGAGACAGTGAGAGAATCCTTCCATTCACTGGCTCACTTTGACTCATATAAGAGCAACAATAAGCAAGAGAAAGGAAGAAAAGTGAGACAGAGATTGAAAGACAGAGTGAGTGAGTGACCATGGGAATAAGAAAGAAAAACCAAGTTAAAGGAGACTGTGAGACAGAGAGACACTGAGTGAGAAGAAAGGGAGATAAATAAGTGAGACAAGTAAGAGAGTAAGTGAGAGTGAGAAGGGAGAGCATGATCAAGACAGTTTGTGTAAAAGACAATGAATGAGCAAGAGTGTGTGGGAAACACTAGATAAAAGATAGACAAAGTGAAGGAGAGAGACAGTGTATGAAAGGGAGACAGTGAGTGAGACATATTTAATCACATTCACATTCTCCTGCAAAAAGTGTCAGGTAAAATTTCATTTAGTCCACTTTATAAAGTTCTAATATTTGCCACAGAGCGCCAACGGTAACCAAAACCTCCAGTCCTGAAGTCTAAATAAATAAATACAGAGGTTTCTTTCGGTCATCCCTAAAGCAGGCTTGTTAGTGCTCTGATCGAAGAAGTTTGTTGAGATCCTGTTTTCAATTTCCTGCTCCAGTAACCCTCCTGCCTTCCCCAGTAGCCCCAGCTCTTGCCTCTAAGGGATTTTGCTCTAAACAAGTGCTCTACCATGCATGCCTGGCTAAATAAAATAAATAAATAAATAAAATAAAATAAAATTTTATATATATATATATATATATATATATATATATATATATATATATATATATATATTTCAATGAATATGAGAGGTAACACTAGCATAAATGATTAGAGTCTCACTTTGAGTAAATGAATGTTTCACCATCCTTCATCGAGAATATTTGAGAGAATGTTCCTATATTACATGTAAGAATCTGGGGCTAGGCTATAACTAGGTTGGGAATCTAATATTTGGTTTGGTGTCTGTAACTGTATGAAGCTTTTGTACCTGTGTGTTGCATCAGAGCCCTCAGACAAAAGCTATTATTCTTATAGCTGAATTTGATATTACCTTACAGAACTGTTACAGCAGTTTACATCACTAACTGCTTGTTTTACTTCACAAACAACTGAGTTTAAAAAGTAGAAAGAAATAATATTTTAATCTTGCCATTTAGTATGTCAGGAAATAAGTATCCAAATGTATCTATTGATGCTTTTATTCATGATTATATTTTATCAAATATTTTATCAAGGTCATTCATATGGTGTTTTTTCTGGCATGCTGTCAACTTTGCATAGCATTAATGTGTCTAGGATAATTCTGAAAACCTGCCTTACAAAGCCTGGTTATTCAGAACAAAGAACTCTTCCTTAATATAATAACAAACGACTTCACAAGCTAACACAACTGCTATTCTATTCTTTCCCTGTCATTATCATGCACAGTGTTTAAACGTGATGTTTCGTATAGACCCACCCTCACCGTTTTGAGTTCATGTTGATGTGTTTGCAAATTTGCTGCTGTTTTTTCTGATTAGCTGTGGTGTTTTTTGATTTGTGCTTATGTATTCCTAAAGGTCTAGTGCGTTCACAGTGAGAAACATAAACAGAATTTACAAATAGGGAAAAAAGAATATATTTGCTAAACAGATTGAAATGATGGACTTCAGGGTATCCCTTTATGCACCACAAAATAGAAAGAAAGAGGCTCAGAGCAGATAATGGAGGGAATCAGCACAAGTTTTAATGTCTGCGAGTCATCTTTTATGCCATTTCTGTCGCGAATTAAAACTGTTGAAGTTAATGAGGTGAAAATGAAAAACAGATTTGAAATAGCATAGAGCAGAACTTAGCTAGTTATAATGAAGAAGAACTAATTGCATTTTGACACAATTGTTTATATTACATACATTTTAAACTTTATTTCTTTAGATTAACAAACAGATATAAAAAGCATTCAGTTTAAATCCGAGTCAGCGAACCAATGTGGGTTTGGGAGTCGACTTCAAACTCAATATATTATGCCATGTTAATATAATTTACTGTAGTTCCCTTAATGCTGATTATGCACTCAGTAACTCTGCTGTAGTAGTAGCATAAGCAAGTTCATGCCATTTCCTCACGACATAAATCAGCCTCCCTGTAACACAGTATCAAGTTAAGTATGTGGTTTACTCAGGCAGCAGTTTTATGGTCTTTTTTGCACATTATAGTTGAACCACCTGAGACCTGGCAGTCCAATCAGCTTATTTACCTATACATATTATCATAAAATATTAGTGAAAAATAAAACCCTCTATTGTAAAAGACAGATGATGTCACATATAGACCCTCAGCCAGAGATATTACTATGTTACTATATTACTATATTACTATGATATATTGCTTTAATCTGATCCTCCCAAGTTACTACCTCAAACAGGTGCTTCTTTGAAATCCATAAAAAAAAAAACCTCATGCTAGTTAACTAACTCATCCATACACGTCAAATGGAAAAGAAAAATGAACAGTCAGGAACATTATCTGTCAGCTCACCCCTACGCAATTTACTTTCTCTATAAAAGGTTTGTTATTACTTTGTTTACCCGTGAATGGTCTGAGGCCTTGAGAGAGATGGCAGATGGGAACTGAAAATAACAATGCCCGCCTTAAATAGAGAGGGCTTGCGCTTACTTTATAAATGTATTGTCTGTTTGAAGGAAACAGGAATGGTTGGCTGGGGTTCCCTTACTGAATAATCTCAAGATATCATGTCAGGATGATATATACCTCGATATGTCTAAGGGTACGGCCTCACTGTGTGGATGGTCTAAGTGCAAGTGGGGCTTCCGCATCCAGACTTTGCTGATCAGGGAAGCCCAGCTGGCAGCCTACAGTCTGCCACCCGACTCTCCAAGGACCTGCAATCCTGCCGCTCAGGAGGGAGTTCGACCCAGCAGACACTGACAGGCTGGGAGACAAAGATGAATCTTACCATGCTGTAAGCATCCGTTCAGCCTGTTGTCCAGGCCACATCCTCCCACACTTACTTTTCCTCGTCTCTTTTCTCTTTTCCCTAGGATGTCGAAGTTGCTCAGACAGTTTGAATGGGGCTGAAGCAGGTCTGTGGAGGCTGTGGAGAGCAAAAACACCTTACTCCCAAATGCAAGTGGGTCAGTGCTTCAGGTGTACACAATCCCACAGATCTCCCCACTCCAGAAGTGACATACTTGTCAATATTTAAGGAATTATATATCAGTTTGGGACCGACTCTGGTCCACCAAAGCCTAACTCAAGTTGAACTACTGAAAAGGAGTTTGGGGATGGACTAGTGGGGCAATAACTAATGTGACGCACCTGACCCTTGTTGGCTAACCTATATTTATTTAATATCATGATCACTTCCTCTCTCTCTTGCTCTCTCTCTCTCTCTCTCTCTCTCTCGTTAAACAGTGAACAGAGTGTCGAAGTTCCCACGAGGGCAAAGCATAAAGTAAAGCAAAACTTTATAAAAGCTTTGTTAATGCATACCTACCATGGCAAGCACACAAGTACAAAGTTTATATGCAGTGTGAGCAGCTTACAGGCAAGAAAACATATTCATCTAGATCTTTTGAAATATACAGTCCTGATAAATTCAAGAATGTTTGCCAACCCATTTATAGAGTGTTTGCTAAATAAAAGGTGATGTGCATGTTCAAAATATGCAAAATTAAAAAAAAGGATTACAATGACTTTTAGTGCTTAATTACAGTATATTTAATGGCTTTGAGATTTGAAAGAAACTTTATAATTTATATATTGGATATAATGGACACTCCCACACAAATCAGCATGTTTCATATATCTATAATGCTCTGTTTTAGAGTTGATGCTACACTTGTGCTATCAAATGTGGAGAATGACTTTTTATGTCAATAAGTATCCAGTTGTCACATTCATAATGCTGCAATGCCTCTACTGTATTGACTTACTGCAGGACTGAACCACACTCAGAAAGTGAGATTATCCAGCAGTGTTTCAGTTTCCAATCCATTTAAGACTGTCAGACACAAAGCGTGCCAAAGCCACGCAAGGTTTGTGCTCTCGACAGCTCATCCATAGCGCTTCCATTCCCAGCTGCACCTGAAATCACCCCAGTCTCAAATTTATTAAATGTTTTCCACATTCCTGCAGACACAGCAGATAGTTTATTGAAGACTTTTTTATTCATATTTATGCTACAGCACTTTTAAATGCTGTTATTTAACAAATAAAAAAAAACATCAAAATGATGAGGCATTCTACTAGGAGACATTTATTTATCATTTATGGAAGGCCTCCGGTGTAAGTGCTTTGTACTGTTCATGATGAGCTTTGCTGTTTTCTTTTTCTTTCTTTTTTTTTTTTTTGAAAGGCTGGTTAGGGAACAACCATTTATAGCTCTAATAACAAAAATGATAATAGTAACTAAACTACCTTGCACCCATATGTAACTATAAACATAGGGAAATATCAGGGGATTTGTGTAAACCTGACAAACACAATTGGAAAGTTTGGGGAATTGAGGTAATCCTGACAAACACAATCGGAAAGTGTGGGGAATTGGGGTAATCCTGACAAACAACCTTCTGCACAACCTTTTGTGTTTACATTTTGTGTTTATTACAAGTACACTGCTGTATACAGTTCTCTTTTGCACATTGTACTGTATGACATACAGCAGGTGTACTGGCGGCACTATTTTGTGTTTTGTGTATATGTCCCACACTGTCTTGTGTTGTCTGTTTGCACATGATGCACTTTATTGGACTAAGACAACCTAATTTAGTCCTTATCTCTGTGTCCTGTGTGTAGCTCTTTGTTGTGTGATGTAGCACCAGGGTTCTGGAGAAACGTTGTCCCATTTCACTGTGTACTGTTTCAGCTATATGTGGTTAAATGGACAATAAAAGCTTCTTGACTTGAAACACAATGGGAAATATTGGGAAAATGGCGTCATTCCTGACCAACAGAATGGGAAATATTAGGGTATTTGGGTAACACAGACAAACACAATGGGAAATATTAGGATATTGGGGGTAATATAATAACAGTGGGAAGTATTAGGGAATTTCGGTAATGACATACACAACGTTATATTCATCCTTATCCGTTATCAATATATTATATATATATTTCACAGTTTAGTCATTTCTCCTCATTCATATCTCATAGTTATCCTTTTAAGAACTTATTAAAACTCTACACTGAATGGCTCATTGTGTCCCGGCTCCTGCTCTGTGATTGGCCAGTTCGCATTCTGAAGTTCGACGGTTGGACAGCAGAATCAGTCCAGAGGCGGATCTTGTCGCACAAGCGGACTGGGAAAACAAAACAAAACTGAAAGACAAGTTTTCCTGTCCCTCGCCCATTTTTATTTATTTGTATACAAACAAAATAAGAAAAATATGCTTTCTCACTGAGACCACACAAATGAATCCGAACATGCTAGCTGGCGTTGTGATACAGCTGATACTACAGACTAGCATGCTAACAGGGGAAGCGTTAGGTTAATAATTGATTAGATTGCCTGATCGTCCGTGTGTGTGTGTGTTTTCAGTAGGTTAGATAAAGAGTCAACAGTGCAAGTCGCCGAGCACATGAGGAAACATGACCTCTCTGAGATTTTGCGCGAATATCTCCTGGTTGTTCACCGAGCTGCCCGAGCTGAGCGAGAGACTGCGTGCAGCTGCGTGTGCAGGGTTCCAGGCTGTGGAGGCGGCTTGGCTGTACAGCTCTGACCCCAGAGAGCTGCAGAAAGTCCGACAAGAAACAGGACTGCAGGTGGCTCTTATAAACACTCCCCCGGGTAAGAGCACACAGACATGTCCGAGTCAAACTCAACTATCACACTCAATGAACTGTACACAGCTGCAGAGCACTCTCCCGACCATACACAGTGCCTATTTACCTGTCAGAGCCTTGCCAAAGAAAATGCTGCTCATCCAACATGCACACTAGTTTATTGTTTTTTTTTTTTTTGCTTTTGCCACTAATATTGACCTGATTATCTTCTGAAGAAGAACGTGGTTCCAGTTCTAGTTGTTTCTCTTCGACTTGATCCAAAGCTTGAGAGTTAAATCGTGACCGATTCATTTATTCTTTCTTTGTAGCATTTAGCAGACACCCCTATCTGAGGTATCCATGGTAACTCGATCTAATCTACACAACTGAGTACTTGAGGGTTAAGGGCACATCAGTGGCAGATTGGTGATGCTGGGTTTTGAACTCACAACCTCCTGATCACCAGCCTAACAATCAATCAATTAATCAATATTCACTAGACCGGTCTACACCATGCATGACCAGGCACCATTTACTCATTTCTTCTCAACTGGGGGTAGTTTATGTTGAGTAATCTTTTAACTAATAATAGTTCAATTGTTTTTAGGAGTTTGGAGGAAACCCACATAGACACTGGAAGAATTTGTAACCCCAGCTCAGGATAAAACCAGGGACAAGGAAACGTGTGCCACCGTGCTGTCAATATGTACATATATTAAAATATTTTCATTGGCTAGACCTCTCTGTCCAAAGCAACTTGGCTGAGTCTGTGTTTATACTACATGGTGAAATGTTTGAAAAGTACGATACATCTTGTGGAAGGCAGTGGCTAAATAAAAAGTGTCATTTCTTTTTCTGGACAGCAAAATGCAAAAGTATGTAAAAATAAATGTGTCTAGAGTGGTCTTAATCGTGGATGTAAAATATCCTGTATAATTTGGACTGAAATTCTACAATGAACTAGTTTTAAATGTATAGTTAATTTAGATTTAAATATACACCCTGACTAATGATCAGCCTTAAGCTTAACTGGTGCAGGTTACTGGCTGCGGTTTGGTATCGTTTATGGATCAAACATGATGTAACATAAAAATGCACAAACATTGTCCACAATATAATTACTGTATTATTACTGACATCTTCAGAATTCATAGGCGAAATATGAACAGATATAGTGCTTCTGGTGTTTTATTGTTTATAAATAGGCCAGTAGCTTTGGTGTGTTTGTCTTGGCTGACAGGCACTGAGAGCTGGGACTTTCATCCTAACTCTTTTTGTGCAAGTGTGTCCAGCTCCAGGCCCTGAGACCTACTTCTCTGCTCAATTTATAAACCTTTTGTGCTGTTACAGGGTTTCAAATCACCATGAAGAAGGTCTGTTAGAGCAGGGAAATCTGGAACCATTGTCCTGTTTGAAATGCTCCATCCTGAAACCATCCTGAGGTTCTCTGAGCACCTGCTACAGGCTCTTGATTAGATTAGTTATGTTGGATTGTTTTAAAGTAAACCTTTGTTGATGATCTTCATGAATGGAACTATGCTGCTATTATACTCTTACTGTAGTGTAAAATACAGTGGTACACAGCTGTACCTTTCTGTCTGCTTTTATGGAATGACACCTGCAGCCACAATGCCTCTTCATAGATAAGCTTCCTATTCCTGTCATCCTAAGACACACAAAACTTCTCTATCCCTACATTCTATTCTTTCTTTTACTTAAGATGATATTTCAATAATAACTAGTATATTGTATCCATATATAGGATGAAGATATGAATATTCTTATATAAAAAAATGATTATTGTACACTAACTCTGAGTGTTCATCTCCTCACAATTGTCTGAGCTGCAAAAAGCACTAAAGCACACAAAGCACATTCGGTTCAATAAGATGAGAAACTCTATTAAATGATTGAAGCGGCAGAAAAAATGCTTTCTGTATCACGGAGGCAGATTAATTACATGCATGATTTCATTTAAACTCATAGTTGCATTCAACACTCAACAGTAATTGTGTGTGTGTTATTTCAGGAAATGTGAAGAATGGTGAGCTGGGTTTGGGTGCTGTGCCGGGGAGAGAGCAGGATTTTCGACAGGGTTTGGCTCAGGCTGTACAATATGCTAAAGCACTGGACTGCAACAGGTATTGTTAGCTTTTTAGTCACATGTTTTGTTCTGGGTCACAAGATGTTTGCCTCTGCTCTTCTTCAGCAGGTGCTGAATTAATTTATACACAATAATTTGTCAGAACCTTATGTTGCCACCTGATCTGTTTGCTAAATAAAGGCAAATGATAAATTTATTGCAATCACACAGACACACATTAATGAAAACTTCAGACACAAGAATGAAAATATATTGTTCGTTGTCTTTACGTCTCTAAATTAGTCATACATATGCTTATGTAATATGAGTCAAATGTAAATAGAGAAGTTATTATAAGTTCAAGATTTTGCTTAAACAATTAAAAAAAAAATTTTTTTAGTTTGTTTCCCCAAACAAGTAGTTTTCATTTAGAGCTTCGAAATGAAAATTCATTTGAGGAATTAAAAAAAGCCTATTGAGTTACATTCTCTCATGAAGCTGTATGAGAAGATACATAGTGTTTAAAAGAAAAACTGTTAAGAATTAGCATATGAAATAGTTTTGACACTTTTCCTGTTCACTGCATAATAGCATAAGTGTTTTCATAGTGTTAATGTATGCTACACTCAACAGACACTGTACATGTTCCCGAAAAGCAGCAACTACACTTCCTTTTTAGCAAGTATTTTAATTCACACTTGCATTAGAGATAAAACCCAACTCTATATCACACCGCCCTTGTTTTATCACTTGTGTAAGTGAGACATTAACCTTAAAGATGTTAATTGGACTCATCCAACTACATAATCTGAATCTCTCTGGAGAGCTTTCTATAAAAATCATAAACAGCATAGGAAATTGAAAATTAAAATAATTCCATAGGAGGAGATACTTAAGACATCATAGGAGAGGAATAAACAGAAACTGCTCTTTGTGGCTTGGACTTGTGTACATGTTTCTCTGCAGGATCCATGTGATGGCAGGCCGGGTACCCACAGGGGCAAAACTGTCTGAGGTTGGTGTGGAAATGGAAGCTACCTTTGTGCAGAACCTAAAATATGCTGCTGATGTCCTATCAAAGGTAAAACAGTGTAACCTGTTAATTGTTCTTGTTTTTTTCCTCCTAAAGGATTTGTATTAATAGTAAATTTTGTATAGGTAAGAAAAGCACTGGTCTTGGTTGTGCTGGAGACTCTTTTTCCATGGCTAGACACCAAAACTAAAAAGATTTGATTTGGACAGCTGTTTTTTTTACATGAAAATAGAAAAAGGTACAATCGAAAATTGTGAAAAATATGAACATAGAAACAAGAGTGCACCATGTTTTGTAATGACTGACGATACAAACACAAAAACACAGTTATTAAACAGTAAGTTTAATAACTCGGATACAGCGCCAACAGTCATCAACAATGAGATACATTTTATTGTTATTTACATATACTTGTATTTAAAGTACAGAAAAATGTTTCTTTGCACGTCCCAGACTGGAGTAAAGTTGGGTTCAGAGCACAGTGTCAGCACAATCTTCCCTGTCGTATTTCAGTATTAAATAACTCCCTGTGGCAGTGCTGGAACTATAGAGCTTAACCTTAACCTTAACGAGGGAGTCAACACTGGAAAGGGCACTGATAAAGTAAGAATCAGGAAGAACCCAAGTACCATTGGTGGCAGTTCCTTAAAGAACTCATTTATTTCTGTTGATAAATTGAGTAACATTTAAAAAAATTTTACTGCTACATTGATTTTATTATTTTTTAACATGTGTTTGTAAATTAAATATTGGATACATACACTTTAACAGCTGTAGACAGCCATTTCATGTTCCCCAATTTTTTTATTTAATAATTTGTGCTTTTAATTTATTTGAATAGAACGTAAAATGTACTTTTTTTTGTTTAGTTTTTTTTTGTTGCATATTTTACAGTGTTTGTATTATTAACTAGTACTGTATATATTTGGAGCACAAGAACAGCTAAGCTTGTTTAATTTACAGGAGGACATTATGGGATTGATTGAGCCCATCAACACAAGGATAACGGACCCTCAGTACTTTCTGGACTCTCCGCATCAGGGTAATTTCTTCTTGAAGTTTCACCGAAACCTATATCGTATTCAAAATGTGGTTTGTGTGCAAAACAAGGCGCTTACATGGTAAACAAACCTAGGATGCATATACTTTAACTGTAATTGCTATTTAAAAAAAAACGTTTGCCCCACGGATGTTTGTTATTGCTTATAGCGGCTGCTATCCTTCAGAAAGTTGACCATCCAAATATCAAACTGCAGATGGTGAGTGCCTCAAAGCATTTCATTTTCAATGCACGCATATAAAAACAGGGACCGTGCGTAAAAGCTAATCTATAATGACAGACTAGCAGTATTTCAATGCACAGCTTTTACACTGAGTTTTGTATACACTTTATTTTTTATTCTAGTCAGGTATTCGAAATAATGCCTGCAACAAATCAGTATAAAGGTCTACCAGAATAGCACTATATTAACTATATTCTTAACATTATGCTATGCTGCTACAGATGACATAGTCATCACAAAAAGAAAAACTAAATCATTATTTCCAGATGAAGCACATTCCTTATATTCTAGAAGAGGGAAAGCGGTTTTCCCTGCTTAATAATTTAAGGAAGAGTACAAATAGGTTTAAAAAAAAAAAAACATTCTACTATGTTCCAAAACCACAATGGAAAAGTAGAGGCTTTTGCAGAGTCCGCAGTGTTGTATAGAATTTTAGGTCATTCTACAATTACCGATACTATTCCAACTACAAAGTGCTGCACATGACTGCACTACTGCTAGTGATGAAGTGATTAGAGTGTACAGAGCTGCCTTATTCATCATGATACTGAACAGAATAGCACCTTGAATGTGTTGCATTTTTTCTGATAAAAAAGCACACATTTTTTGGTCTTTTATAAAAGCAAGTGTCATCCTCAAGGCCCTGTGTCTCGATTTATACAGCCAGCGTGACCTTCCAAAAAATAATATTGAAATGGCCTGTAGTAACTGCTTTCTCTTCTTTTTTTTTTTTTTTTCTTTCTTTCCCCAAACACTATCTACAATTCACGGCAGAGCTCTAGGGTAGCAACCATTTAGGTCACTGGTGTTAATCTTTATGATAGATAATAAAAAAATAAATAAATTAATAGACTTGCCTTATGGCTCTTCAAGGTACAACAAAAATGCATATGTGGCACAGGCAGAATTGGTTGAGTTTGACAACGTGCTAAATAATAACAGTTTCAGCCTTGGCGTAAAGGACTAATTTATGGTAGCATATATAAAAGGTTGTAGAGATTGCACAGACAGGAAAGGCTATGTCATGTGCAGTAACCCTAATATGGATGGTAGTGACGTGCTCCTAACTGTTTTCTAAAGGTAGAAAAAAAGCCACATTCCTATATTTCTTGATTTCGTTGCTGAATAAATCAGATCTGGTGACTTTGTTGTGCAGCCTGAAGCAGAAATCTAGGCAGGAGAGAAAATGGCTATAATGCTTCTCAGTTTGTTGTCAGCTTTTACTCTGAAGAAACATTAGAGCGAGGTGGATTCATTTCAGTGTGATTAAGAAAAGTGGAGATAAAACATCATTTGAGAAGCATGAGATTTCCTCTAACACACTGAACTCTCTTGAGGTTTTTGTGTGCACTTGACATTAGCCATCATTTCTTCCTTCCTGCAGGACATTTTCCACTGGCAGATAATGGACGGGAACCTGACGCAGAACATCCGGAGATACTTCCCCTTAATAGGCAAGAAATACATATGCTCGTCATCTAGGATTGAACTTTCCAGACTAGATGTTTTTTTTTTTTTTTTTGTAAGCAAAGCAAAATCCATTCAGTTGTATGATTTATAATCACTCCTGACTATTCCTTTGATGATGAAAAAGCAACAAACACCTGAATGCGTCACAGACCCGTGCAGTGATTGGTCTGTAGTAATGATGTAAGCAGACGGGGAAGTGGTAGGAGCTTTAATGAAAAGTGCAGAGATGCTACATAGTGAGCATTCATCAGGTTATATATAATCACCACATAAATGCAGAAACATTGTTAGTAGCATCCTTTTCTCCATGGAAAGATGTTGTTTTCTGCCCTACCACAGTTTAAAAGAAAGTTAAAAATACATGAGAACCTCCTACAGATTCTTTCCAAAGTTGGTGGTGCTTTAGTTATTCCAAACGTACAATCGTTTTGCTAATAAACCTTTGTAGAGAGAGGGGAACAAACATTGCCACTGCCTAGATAAGAAAACATATGTAATTGATTGCTTTTTAAAGTGTTAATCAAATTCATTTCCCCTCCCCCTGCATTTTGGACCATTTGAAAATATAAAGAGTTGCAATTACAGACAAAACAGAAAATTAGGTCCTGGTGAAGATTCACTATGCAGTGACTATAACGATGCTTATTTCTACATATAGAACTAAACCACAGAAATGTTCTCTTTCCCCTAAGATATACATTTGCATGAATTGGTTAAGGATCTGATGGCCTGTTATGCAACGGTGCAAATAAATAGCACAGTTCTAAGAAACACACAAAAAAAATGTGTTTACATCAAAGCAACTATAATGACAGCATGAGAGAAGAGTTTATGAAAGGATGGAACGTGCTTTTGCTTTATTATCTGGCTTTAAAGGTCAAACTGCACTAAATGAACTTTAACTGGAGTCATGTCCTTTTACATCTTTTTACCATTGAAGATGTCACAGAAATGCTGTCCTTCACTGCGCATTAAAACGTCCTTCTTCTGCGTTAAGTTCGATTGCGAGGTGTATGTTGAAAATGATTTCAGGATTATTTGATATTTCAATGTGTTGTTTTTTTTTTTTTATCGATCATTTCATTCATTTTATTACTGCATTTCATGTTTTGTTTTACTTGCTATGGTTCTGTGCCATGAATCATTTTAAGAAATCAGTCTAATTAAATAACAAAATCAAGTTTATTACTTTAATAGCTTCTGTGTTTGTGTCATGCAGGTCACATCCAGATTGCGCAAGTCCCTAATCGCCATGAGCCTGATAGTCCTGGGGAGATCAACTTCCCTTACATCTTTAGGCTACTGGAGGAACTGGGCTATCAGGGATACGTGGGTTGTGAATATAAACCTCTAGGTGAGTGAGACTGGTTTTGACTCAAGAGATTTGAGTGTGTCTGTTCAGCATATTGTTTTCTATAGTTTTAAAGTTGAAAGTAAAAGCGAGAATGCAGTGGATCTCAACACAATAAAAAAATTTTTTTACTTCATGTTAAATAATAAGTCAAGTTTATTTCTGTAGCACTTTTCACAACAGACATCGTTTTAAAGCAGCTTTACAGAATTTTAAGAGTTAAGGTGAACGGTGTGCATTTATCCCTGATGAGCAGCCATGGTGACTGTTGCAAGGAAAAACTCCCTTAGATGTTATGAGGAAGAAACCAGACTCTAAAGGAGAACTTATCCTCATTTGGGTGACATCAAGAGTGCAAATATAAATCATTAAACAATACTGAACACTGGAGAGTGAGAACTAACATGAGCACTGGAATGTAAGATTATGAGTAATGTTCTTTCTACAGTCTTTTACAGAATAAGTAATTCAAAGTCTCAGGTCAGCCTACTAGAGCAAGTTTTGCACCAGACTCTGCAGTACACTGGTATCTTAAGGATGCCATCATTGAATTCATACAAGGAAGAAACCAAAACACAAAAAAAATTTTTTTTCTTCCTAATTGTATGCATATATTAGCAACAAGTTATGATGCAGTGAAGAGCTAAAACAAATCATTGGCTCAAGTAGAATTCTTGAGCCAGTCATAATGTGTGAATTGTCCAGCAGCCCCGGTTACCTAATGGTTAATACCTATACAAATTTTAGTAAAGATGATCAATCTTTTAATGTAACTCCAATTAATGGAAGTAATGAAATGATTGCAGCACTTAAATATCAGTTTCATCTAGAGTTAGCTGTAGTAACTTTCCCATTTTTGGAGGTTTGTTGTAAAAGTGTGGCATAAAAGGGGACCAGCGATGTGCATTGTATTCGACTATCAAGGATGTAAAGATGCAACTCGGTCACATGTAGATTTATGAATCTAATTAAGCACTTCATAAATTTATATACATAAGTATTTGTGTAAATCTTCTTGACAGGTTGTTATAGTCAAGCCAGTTTCACTTCTCTGATCAAATACTGCATATATCTTTTTTTTTTTTTTTTTTGTGAGAGCACATGACTGATTTAATGACTGTCCAGCTAACAATGCTGAAAGTGCTCAGAATGATAAATAATAATTCACAATAAAAGTACATTTGATAGGAAATACAAAACTAATATCTTTTAAAATTAAAGTACACAGAGATGTGTAGAACGTATATATATATATATATATATATATATATATATATATATATATATATATATATATATATATATATATAATGTTGGCTTTCACCATTTATTATTGAAAGAGAAACCTGGAAAGAACAGAGGTGTGCCCACAAGAGACAGCTGGAGAAGTTATCAGTGACTGGATGCTTTTTAAAGTAGAGCAACTACCAAGAATAAAAGAGAATTTTTGTGCAAATGTGATGTTTTTAAGATGAAACCAGGTAATTATTTATCTGTAGTCACAAAACCCATTTTGTAATGAATTTTTTTTTTCTTGAAGTTAAAAGAGGCGTTTTATCACTGAAATGGTTCTCGACTCTTCACAGGTTCCACAGAAGAAGGACTGGACTGGGTGAAGAAATACTGGGATAGTAAACATTGACAAGTCACATGTTTAAAATTCTCATTCTGGACAGATCTGTAATACCCATTAATGAAATCCAACAAAGCAGCTCATTTCCAAACAATGCATCATGTGGAATATGCAAAATGTGGCACATTGCCTGCATTTATTTAGATGAATAAATAAAATGATTTGTGCTTTAGGATTCAGCCACAATGCTGTAACGATGGTGAAACCCGAGCTGTAGGCAAAACTTGTCGATGATTGTGATTTGATGTTTTTGAATAAAGTCATTGTCACTGTGTAATGTGGAGTTGTTTTACCAAAACACCTTAAATCACGGCCATATTGACGCTACAGCAACCACTCTACTAAATTAAAACTCGAGTTACTGAGTATGATGTAGTCCACCATGTGGACTATATAGAGAATAGAGAGAGTGGTTTGGGACCAGTCCCAGGTTTCAGTGTTATTATAATATAATAGAGCTGTTTGTGTCAGCTATCTGCTGTCAGCAACATTTAATCTAAGAGGAAATCTCTTACTTGCATATTTAGGGAGATTTAGCACGTCTCTCATGCTTTGCAGAAACTGAGGACAGAAAATGTAGGTGCATTTTCTGAAATTGGGGCAGCAATTACGCAAAGATTTACAGATAGGACTGTTTGGATGAAGCCTTTTGTCTGGAACCATATAAGTGTAGAACTGAATGCTTTGTCGAGGACTGCCTGAACGTCGATACGAACTCAAACAGTAATTGAAGGAAATTGCTATGATGTACACGTTGTAAATTTCACAATGTAATATTATGTTAAATGAATTACAATAGGTACACATGGCAGGTGGGGAGTTTTGTGTGGTGCTGGTATGAGTACGTCAGCCACAGGATTGTCGTGGTGGATTATTTAAAAACCATGTTCACATTATTAGACACACTTACCCTTGTTAGTTCACATCTGTACATGCACAGTGGAGAAACCTTTCCCGGACTGTTTCACAATAAAATGATGTTGGTTTGAAGCTGCTCCTTGAAAGTTGCTTTGCAGATTCTTGAAAGTAGATTTAAGTATTTGAAGGTCACAGTGGCGGGCGGTCAGGGCCAGCAAAGCCTTCTCTGCTGGCCTAAACACTATCAGAAGCATTGACCTACATTAACCACCTTTAATTCTAACATTTGTTCCATGAAATTGTATTTATTTATTTCCCAACAGTTTATTATCTTTATTTCGTAACGTTTCTCTTGGCTGCACTGCTTCCAGTACGTGTTTGTGAATGTTAGATTTTTTTGTCCAATCAGATTTCAGCCTCTATGTGCTGCCATGTCAATCTAATCTGCCCAGGGCCTGCAAAGTCTGTTCTGCTGACCGTTTTTACTTTCGTCTCTATAAGAAATTAGTCTGTTTGTTTAACCAGTCAGATTTCAAATTCGCCTCACAGAATACCGTCAGCATTTTTCCGTCCTCTGATTGGTTGGTCAGAGGGAAACTGTTACAGCCAAGTTTTACTGCCAAAACACGTTTCTAGCTCTGCACACATTAATACATCTGAGTTAGACTTTTTAATGCCTACGGAGGAGGAGAAATTGACTTGGTCTCGGACATACTTAAAAATCCATTTTCAAGAAAAGCTAGACAACGTGAGGAGGTCGGCCAACCCCGAAGCTAGCTAGTGTGTTTCAGCCCAGGAAAGGGTATGTTCGCCACTTCCAGACCAGTGAATACGAGCCGTACCACTGGATTACAGCCTCTGAGGAGCGGTGCACATTATGAGTCTGCATCTCTTGTGAGACATATATTGATTCTGAACTGCTCCAGATGATGTAGGTGCACAGTTGTGGTTGTAGTGTAGATGTTTTGTCTTAACTGGGTTTCTTGCTTTAGTAAAATGGTATTCACCCTCCAAATGTGAAATGCCTCTCTCTCTGTAATGCTGCGCATTGTTAGATTGCGTTTTTGTATAGTATTGATGGTTTCTATAATTGCGAGATGATAGTGGTGGTATTAGGAGGTGGATTAAGTCGGGTAAGTCCCCACTGAAGGCCCAGGTACCAAATGCACGGCCCACCCCTGGAAGTTCATCATATCCATCAATATGTGGTTTCATAATTATTAGGTCTAGACGGCAACTGATACAGATTTTCTCTGGCTGATGCCGATATGTAGAAATCCTGGCAGCCGATGGACGATATATGATGCCTTGTTGTTGATGTTTTTTTGGGCCGATATCTTTGACTGATTTTCTTCCCATCCATCCCTTCAATCATCTCATAATATTTAACAGTTATGTAATAAGAAGTGATACAAAAACTTGCTTACATTAAACATTTACGGAACTCAAACCTCTCAAATCAGTGCATATGTCACCGGGTTTTGGTACCCGAGCCTACAATCGTCTGACGCCGATTAATTAAAAAAGCTGATTAATCAGCCTGTCGAACAACAGGTCAATCTCTAATAGATCTTTCAACTGAGAGCCTAAAATTTATCATCGTCAGACCAGACCTTACATTTACAATGACCCGTTGAGAAATCTGACAAAAAAATTTAATGGTATCATATTCGACATGTCATGTTTGTTCCACATTTGTAAACGACTTATTAAATACTTGTTATTTAATGATAATGTCACCTGTGACCAGGTCTCATGCACTAACCTACCATTGTCACCACATTCCCGAGAATCCTCCTCTAGCCTTCTCTTTCTGTCAAACTGGGCGGTGAATTAGAAGAACAAAGAGACCTCTATGGCGGCTTAGTGTAGTCTTAATCCAGGACACAGCAGTTTGGGTATCAACTTCTCTTTTATTGTTACATTGCATACTTACAAATTAATCAGTATGTACATTATGTACAATTAATAACACTCTGATTATAATATTGCCTAAATGCACCCAATGAGTCAGTGTCCAGTGTCCATCTAAAAAAAGAGCAAATCAAAAGAAGGTGTGAACATTGTCTTATCCACCAGAGGACAGTCAATGTTAATCAGAAGCACTCGTAAAAGATCCCTAATATTTGGCTAGCACGCACACAAACCACACGGCTCTCACTGAGCCCTAGGGTACATGCAATGTGTGTGCGTTAGTAGACATCTCCCTGCTGCTTTATCTGTAAACTCAGACACAGACTCTTCATCACACAACAATAACAGAATTAAGCCACAACCGAAATTTGATTTTCAAAGATCCTTCTCACGACGCTGAGACGATGTAGCAGTTTCCTCAGGAAAGAAAAACTAGGCACTTCTGGGTTGACAGTAATGGCAGTAAGGGAATTTTGTGCATTTTGATGGAAGAAATTGTGATTACTTAGCACTGCTAACAGTAGCTGTGGTTATCGCGTACACACTGACATGCAGGAGTCATTACGTGGTCACATGTAATACGCTTTCATATTTACTTTGAGAGCACATGTGTCGTATACACAATAATGCCCAATAAATGCCAATGTTAAGTCAAAGGTGCTTAGTCGAGTTGGGGTTTGGGGGGGTGTTTGGGGGGGGTGTTATAACCAATGAAGAAATCTCAGATGAATAAGACGATTATGACTTTGGCAAATCATCATGATGCCCCTTTACTGTTCTACTCACCAATGGCATTTGACAAAAAGGTCCTGAAGGCTATAAATATGCAATAAACACTATTTAGAAGTTACTGAGTCTGAGTCGTTCACTGTGAGGTAGTTCTCCTCTCCGTTTCAGCAGCACTCAGCACCCTATCAAAGCGCATCCTTCTTAAACACATTGGATTGATGTATCCAGTGGTTAGATCGCTTCTACAGACCCATACACATCAATTCATCTGGTGGTTTTTCAGTAGTTTTCTGAAAACCTTCTGCTAATATTAAAATGGATATGCATGTCCCGGCAGGTGCTTTTATCTCCGATGCACAGCTAAATGCTCATCATATATATATACACACGCGCACACACACACACACAGCAGATTTGCGCATACATCCACGATAAAGGTTCACAGTGCCTTTTCCTTTGCTAAAGTGTTCCCACCTCCGTCAGTGTCCTACAGCAGGCCAGTCCACAGGTTGTAGCAGGCTGTGTTGATCACAGACTCAAGATGGTGGTACATGGAGACAAGCTGTGGAGGAGGACTGCTGCTCGGCTGCGCCTGGGACGGCAACGGCTCCCTAAAAACCACCTTCAAGCTCTTTGGTGGGCAGGAGAGTGCAGAACAAAAATGTGAATACATATTGCCTTATTAACTTTTCCTGTTAAATAAATATATACACATACACACTATATTGGTAAAAAATATGTGAAAACCTGGCCATTAGATTCATATGTGATTTTTGAACAACCAACTCCACACTTAGTGCCTATTTATACAAATCTCCACTCTTCTGAGAAGATGTTCCACTAGATTTGGAGTGTGCTTGTGGACATTTGTGCTCATTCAGACACAAGGGTGTAGGTAAAGTCGGGTACTGGAGTTAATGTTCCAATTCATCATTTTCAATAGAGTTGACGTCAGAGCTCTATAGCAGGCCACTCACGATTTTCCACTCCAACCCATGTGAAAAATATTTCATGAAGTTTGCTTCGTGCACAGGGGCATGAAAATATATATATTCTAAGGACCCTACAGTATATGAGCTACTCACCGTTTTTCCTGCTTGGGAATCCAGGAAAACGAGCACGAAGCAATCGGTGAACTTCTGGTTAAGGACGGCCTGAAAATGAACAGCAACATTCAAACCAGTAATGTGTCAAGTCCACATGTCTTTTGCCGGTTTGATTATTATTATTTTTTTTTTCATTCAGCAATTAATAAAGCATTAAACATGCCCTGTTTTTTCTTTGCACAGACACCAAAAATTCCAGCAATATCAAAACCCATTTTTTTTATCTGAAGTCTCGCATTTAGGGAATTATGCAGAAATAAACCTGACAGTCCAAAGACGGCGACAATTATTCCATGTTAAATTCACTTAATCCCTTTTGAGACTTTCATTTAACGTTTTAAAGGCACGCAATTGTCACTGCAAATCACAAAGGTCTGGAAATGTAAAATAGATGAGCCTCCTTCTCTCTGAAAGTAAGTGGAACAAGCTCTGTTTAATTTAGCAAACTTCAAGGTGACTCAAGGCTTCATGCTGATGAATGATTTCATGCTAATTTGTTGCATACATTTTAAATAATCAAAAAAAAAAAAAAAAAAAAGAAATATAATTAAAACACAAAAGGTAATCAGGGTACATAATTTGGAAATGTAATTGAAGAGAAGTGGATATAACAAAAGAGTTTCTGATCCCTAAATGCTCAAAGCCCAAACTATTTGATAGTAAATGGTTGTTTTCTGAAAAGCACAAGTGACACGGACAGTTAAGAGTCAGATTTTATCATTGGAGGTTTAGGGGAAGGTTTATTTCTTCAGATGTGCTTTTCATGTGTTAGGTTTTAATTATATTTATGATCAAGAAGAAATAATTATTTTTATATTATAACTAATTATATAATAATATAATTGATAATATTATATTATTATAATTTCCTTAAAATACCTTCCATTATTAAAATAAAAATAAGAGAAAAATTACAAAACCATTCTATATTAATTAGTTCTTAAAATGAGAAAGAAAACTAGCTTATGCAGTTCAGCAGGGTGCTTAAAAAAGGGTAAAATGTTACTTCCTGTAGTTTTTCACTCTTACTATTTCTTTACATCATCCAGGGAAGGACTTGGCTACACGTCTGAATGCTAGCAAGCTAAATCATTAGCTTAATTTCCAGTTAAACGACAGGGTGAAGAATTTTAGCATTCCTAATGATCTGCTACTTAGCAACATCTTTTTTTTCAACCAGTTAAATGTTGCACATCTGTTCGTTACACCTCACACACTAAAAGCACATCATTACAAGTTCCATTCGAACACAGCGTTCAAATAGTCAACTCTTACCAGGTAGTGAATGCCGCAGTCATCCACAAAGTGCCTGCAGCTCTGTGGGAAACGTGAGAGCAGCACCTTGATCAGACTCTGGTACCAGGCAGGATTCATCGTCAGAAAGCATTCCTGTCAACATACAAGCACTCACATCAGAAAGCTTAGCAATTTTAGATGCCTGGAAATGGATGAACAGATTTTATATACTTTTAGATTTTTATAGTGCAGAATACATACATGTAGGTGACGTGTGAATTATAAATTGCCCAATTAATACAATTCTTTTTGTTGTGTTTGATCACCATTTCTTTTAAAAGAATCCCTGATTATAACATCTTTGAACTGCTTTACAAAAACTGGGTTTTATAAAAAAAAAATATCTGAGGTGAATATTTGTGAATATCTCCAAACCGTATTCTTTTGTTCTAAAATATGTTTATTAAGGCAAATCGTCCCCCGGCAAGGTCAAAACAAAGTTTTAAATTAAATACAAAATTAAATACATTCCAAAAAGGTTTTTTTGATAAGTTTGTATTAATACAAAAATATTTTTATGTATATACAATAAATACTATACTTTTCAAGGTTCCAAGCTGCATATTAACTGAATAGCATAATGCTGGGATGGTTACTAGGCAACTGAAGCAAAATTACTGGAACAACCCATCTTCCACTGCTGTTATCTCCAATGTTCCCAATTATCTTCCCAATTATCCAGCAGTTAAAAGTTGTCGCGTGTTTGTTTTTTTTTTTAAGATAATGATTTTGTCAAAGAAAAAATGTGAATGATGCAAAAATCGAACACGCTGATCATTAATGCATCTACGAGCCTCGGTGTTTCGTGCGTTATCTCGAAAGAAAATGAGTCAGTTGTGCTCCTAATGAGGACTTCTGTACATTCCTTATAGCAAACACGACTGTAAGGAACTTTTGTGCACTTTGCTCGCGACCCGAATTTGATTTTCTTTTTTTTTTCTTTTTTTTTTTTAAAGGAAATCTAATTCTTGCCGTCTTTCCTTTCAATGCCTTATCGGCGTGTGCAGAAACACCTCCTCAGGCTCCATCCATCCTGCCATTGTGAGCCTGCCCACGCCTGACAGGCGCGTACATCATCCAAACGAACGTATTAGAGACGGCGTATCTGAGCAACATCGACTTCTGGCTTAATTTTGCGAGGGGAAAACAGCATTCAAGACGGAGTGTGTGTTTGCTGGTGTTGGCTGTAGGGGGGGAATAATCAAACAGATTTTTTTTTTACTCAAGTGAAGAGAGACAGCAGCAAAGGGAATCGGAGCTGCGTAATAACCATCTGAATAACAATTCAGTACCAAAATTCTGTCATCAACATATCGGTATATAATCTGCAAGGGATCTGCCATGACCATGTGATCTAAGGAATGCTAACGATGTCCAGACATGCTGCCTACCTACGCTGTCTCCATCTAGAACCTGTGACTGTCCAAACAGGTTATGTACAGTGGAAGTGTTTGACGTGTAAGCATAAGCTGTGCGATATAAACAAGGGGCCTACTGTGAGATTATTGGAACATTAAAGGTTCGAGCTGCAGACTCTCGTTAGCCATTTGTGTGCTGCTGTGTGATGATGAGTGTAGTGTTTCCCCTGCAGAGCTGCGAGCTACTGCAGCTGTCAGCTACCCATCAAAACCAGCTAAGCCGCCTAGAACACATCGACACGGGCGCGAGAGCTATGTAATGTTCCAGCGGTTTCCTACAGGCTGGCTTCCCTCAACATTTCTAATGCATTCTGTGTGTGTGTGTGTGTGTGTGTGTGTGTGTGTGTGTGTGTGTGTGTGTGTGTGAGAAAGAGACAGAGAGACAGTGAGAGAGCTTAGTGAGAAGAAGGAAGGGAGCTGAAAACAGTGTGTGTGTGTCTGAAGCTTTTTAATCCTCAATGTCACTCTAAATATATGCACTTGTGTCATGTCCTGTCCTTCACATCATGTTAGGCTTTTATTTGAGCTCCATTAAGCACTTGTTGCACTTTGGTAAAACATATGCCGTTTATAATATAACTAAATAATCCAAGGGTAAATGCGATCGCAATGACGTCCCTTTCATTTGTTCTTACCGGTTTCACAACAGATTATTAAGACATTATTATTTATTATGTGTAAGGTGCATGATGTTACTGAGCAATTTAAGATTTTTGGGGAATTATTTGGACTGTAATTAATATTAACATTCTACTACAATGGTTCAGGACCACAGGTTGCTTTAATCGCTAATCAACGCACGCCTTAACAATGATCAAACTAGAATGAAAGGACATTCGGTGCCACCCGGATGAGGACGGGTTCCCTTTTGAGTCTGGTCCCTCTCAAGGTTTCTTCCTCATACCATCTCAGAGTTTTTCCTTGCCACAGTCGCTACACATTGCTCGCTCATTATGGATAAACTTACATTTAAAAGGAACAAATTTAGTATGTTGTATATCATATAATGCAGTGACTAAACTACAATTTAGGAATGATTTAGGACATGCCATGCTTAGGGAGAAGGGCATCATTTCACCATTTAGGTGTCATTCTGCCGTCCTTACAACAAACTGTCAATCTCATGAATATGTTTAACAAAACAACAGCTGTTTTATATTATATACCTAATATAAATATAAGATAGATATAACTATTTAAAAAATTACAATATTCAGTCAGACTGAACACTTTCCCCATGATACACATATGGTATCTTGGGGTCTAATTACCTTATACATTTCTCTAAACTAATTATCATAAGCCTAACTTCCTGTCCTCGCTTTCACTGTAACACTGCTAAATAACTTTTACATACACTATATTGCCAAAAGTTTGTGGACACCTGATCATAAGTATGGTATGTGCTTTTTCAGCATTGCATTCCACGTTTAGTTTTAATTTGCTCTTTTAATTCCCTCCATTCTTCTGGAAAGATGTTCCAATAGATTTTGGAGTGTGCTTGTGGAGAGTTTTGTTTCTAATTCAGACACAAGGGTGTTAGTAAAAGTCAGGTACTGATGTAGGTGAGGAGGCCTGGGGTGCAGTCAGGTTTCTAATCCCAAATATATGAAACATATTGAAATATGTTTAATAGGGTTAAGATCAGAGCTCTATAGCAGGAGATCTTCCACTCCAACTCATGCAAAACAATTTTAAAGAGTTTGCTTTGTGCACAGGGAAATTGCCAGGCTGGAACAGGTTTGGGTTTCCTAGTTTACGTAAAGAGAAATTTTCATGCTACTGCATCCAAAGAGACTCTGTACAACTGGGTGCCTTCAGCTTTGTGATAAGTTTGGGAAAGAACCACAAATGGCTGGGAAAGTCAGGTGTCCCAATTCTTTTGTCCATATAGAATGTATGGAGTAGTACGATTTAATAATCTTGTCTAAAATATTCAGGTCAGCCTCCTAGACATTCAGGCCAGACTTGCAGACTTCAGCAGGTTTGTGAAGAGAAGCAGCAGCCCCAGGGTTCTGCTTAACATCAATAATGCTGTGTGTCCTTGTGTATTAAGTAATACTGTAGAATTTGACTTGTCTACCCACTGGGAAAAGGTGTTTACTTTCGTGTGTGTGTGCGTGTGTGTGTGTTTGTGCCGTTACCAGCTGAGGGTCGATCTCTGCGATAGATCGGCTCTGAACTGCATTCAGCAGCTCCTCAAGTTCAGCGAAAGCCAGCTTGCTGAGTTTCAGCTTGTCGAGGGTGGCGTGTTCCCCATGAAAGAGCCTCCGCCACAAGTTATCCCTCCGGCAGTGAGCCATGGCCTCCGTCACGCTGCTCTGGATCTGCTTCCGCGCCGACATCACCTCGCTGTTCAGTAGTGGGAACAGAGGCGAAAACGATTCGGGGAAGTCTGCACAATCCTCTTCGCTCTCACCTCCTGAAGGGTGGTCCCTAGGATCCGGGTCAAAGTCAAGCTCTGGCTCAGGGTTTAAGACTGAGGTTGTCTCCTCCCAGAGGTCATGTTCGGATTCCCGCCCTTCAATGGTGCCCGGCTCTGTTCTTTCGATATGGCCACGTCCGCTGGGATCACTGGGATCACGATAGATCTGAGGGAGTTTCTTGAAGCGCCGCATGTCAGCTGTGAGCCGAGGGAACAGTTCTCTCTGACTGGTCATGATCACATAGTAGCGTAGCCTGTAACGCGCACACACACACATGTAAAGAGAGCCATCTTCTAACCTATCTATCGGTTAAAAAAGATGAAAGTGACATTTATGAAAAAATGTCCAATATATGTCAATGTGTCTCTCCTTTTTTTTTATGCATGTGTGTGCTTGTGTGTAGTAAAAGATAAAACTGCTGTCATTTATACATGCATATAAAATTTACATTGTTATAAAGGAAAATTGTGAGCCCATGTAGAGCTCCTCTATTTAGATTTCCCAGATCATTTTCTTCACCGTGTACCTCAGCAGGTGTCTCTCCCCCTCAGACTGCTCCTCAAACGGAGGCGCGTCGTGACACACGAGCAGAGAAACATCAAAGTCATCGTGGTGACGCAGCCCCTCCAGGTCCTTATATGTACCAGAGCTGAAACAAGAAAGAACAGACTTACAGCTTGTATTCAATTATAGAGGACAATGAGAAAACCACAAAACACTAGAGAGAAAAAAAACATTTTCTACTCCACAGGTTCAGTTCCAACAGCAGAGAACTCAAGTAACAAGAGCAGTTTAATATTTGAAAGTGTTTGTGATCCTGGCTGGTGACTCAGCAAAAAAAAAAAAAAGGTTTTCTGTTGGTTTATTTCATATAACCAAAGTTAAAATATGATTCTGAAGTATGAGGTAGGAAATTAAACAAACTTATTGAATATTTGTTCTTTTAAAACCATAGAAGGCTTTTTTACTCTCCACAGGAGAATGTTTACATCTTTAGCTAGCAGAGAGAAGCCAGTATTTAAAGATATTTATTGTACCCTTGTTGTTACATCGTTGCATGTGAAATGTGACTTCATCTTTTTTTTCCCCATTCAAAGACCCTGTATAAAGGGTGATGATTTCCAATACTCGTGTTGGAATTGCTAATGAAACACGTTGTTTTCATGCGATTCAATACTTGGCTGTTAAAGAGATAAAATACACTGGCATCTGCAATAGCAGCCGGTCAAATCCAAGCCAGGCAGCTTTATCAGACACGCACAGCTGTCTCTGGACCAACTTAAACTCTCTGTCAGTCATCGTCACGTTCCAGACAGAATTTCAGTCCACTTTCGCCTGGTTCTGACCGTTGCAGAGATGCCGACTGAAGGCAAAAAAATTAATAGCTAATTGAACTCACCTTAGCTAATTACAACTCATTGTGTAAACAATTATAATGATAAAAAACATGCTAAGTAGCAGTCAGGTGTTGCTTATCAAATGCTCGATGAATTAATACTCAAGTAGCAAGTAGGACCACCTCTGTAAAATATTTAGCAGTTTGGTGGTCTGAAGCATTCAGGTGTTTGGTTAATACAATGCCAAGTAGGAAAGATATCAGCATCTTAGATCTTACAATTGTCCTCTACAATCTGGAAAGGGTTATAAAGCCATTTTACCAATTGATGGGCTGTAAACAATTTACAGCCCGTCATTCTACAGTGAGGAACATCAATCACAAGTGGACATTCAAGAGAGTTGCCAATCATCCAAGAGTGGACTTCCCCACAAATTCACCCCTAATGTCAGACCTTGCACTGATCAGAGATTGCAAACTCAAGAGTTAAATCTCAGACTCTACAGGCAAGTTTGCATGTTAAATGTGAAAGTTCATGACAATTAGAAAAAGATGAAAGCACAGATAAGATTCAAAACAAACAAAGATAGCAATGTCCATTGGACATATGAGACCAAAATGAAGATGTTTTGGCCATAATGCAGAGTGCCACATTTGGCAAAAACCAAACACAGCATATCAGCACAAACACCTCATACCAACTGTAAAACGGATGATTTGGGTTTGGTTTGCAGCCACCTTGGCCTGGACCTGAGACCTGGGCAACTGTTGGCCATGAACTCCTCTGTATACCAAAGAATTCTAAAGTCAAACAGAATGGCTAAAAAAAAGATCAAAATCAAGGTGTTGCAATGGCCCAGTCAAAGTCCAGACCTCAACCTGACTGAAATGCAGCAGGACCTTATGAAAGCAAAAACAAATGTCCACAGACCTCAATGAACTGAAGCAACATTGTGAAGAAGAATGAGCCAAAATTCAAAATAATGTGAGAGACTGATAAAAATCTTACAGCTCACAATTACATCAAGTTATTGCTGCTCAAGGTGGTTCTATAAGCTAATGGATCATAAGGTGTATAGTTTTTCCACACATGGTTTCACCATTTTGTCCTGTTTTAAAAAAAAAGAATAAATTATACAGTGTAATATGCCACATGGTGGTGTTCATCTGAGGCTGTATTCACCTTCATATACAGATGGCTACGGTGGTGATACGACAAAATTGTAAAAATATAAAATAATTCGTGCAACAGGCACAGGCAGCAGCGTACGATGTACGAAACGTTGGCGGCTGCTGGGATGAGCGTATCTCTCGCCCTGTGAGATGCCCCACTCTCGCTAGCGGTCGACAGAGTAAAGTTGTCTAAGTGTTAGTGTGTATTTTTTTCTGTTTCAAACTGAAATTTTAGTTATAAAAGCATGTCTTAAAAGCACCCAAGTATGTCTCCTGCTTGTAGTGAATAAAAGAAGAGGAAAGCCATCAGTTTGGAGCAGAAAATAAAAATCATAAATCAGCATGAAGCAGGAAAGACTGTCACAGTCATAGCACCATCTTCGACTAACAATTTTTGACTTACAGTGGTGTCGTCGTTACATATCACCAATGTAAGAAGAGGACTACCTGTAAATATAGCTAAAGTCTTACCTGTTCCACAGAGCCACTAGTGCATACTCATGCAAGTCTGCACTCGGCCCACCCTTCTTGTTCTCAGTGTTCACTGCAGCCTTGGACATGCGAAGGGGCTTCATGCCGTAAGTCCCTGCGTGATCGGTGATGTAATTATACAGCTGGTGAGCTGTTATCATTCCTGTGGACATGGAGAAATTCCCTGCACACACAAGTAACAAAAGTAAGCAGAAAATGATGACCCAATAACAGAAAACACACCGCACATTATACAAAGGAAATTAAAGCGATGCTTAGGCAAAGAGGCTTCTCTTTTTTTCATTTAACATAGTTGATGAACCATGCCACGGATGCATAATAATGTTTGGTCTAGCTTTTCTCACATTATAAGGAGTGTAGATTTGTCTCAGGAAGTGCAAATACAAAGGCACTTTTTGAAACACCAGCCTTTGTTGTCATTGCAAATATTAGCGTTGTGCAAATTAAATTAAATTGCACTAGAATAGAAAAAATCTAATATATAAATAGGTAGAAATAGGTCAAATATACAATACTTATAAAGAACAATCTTATTGATTCTTTCTTACCACATTATCTGTGTAAAGCTGCTTTGAGACAATGTCCATTGTTAAAAGCGCTAAACAAATAAAAATAAATTGAACTGTATATGTAATATTACTTTGCCTTGCTATTCACAAAGAACTTGAACGTACCTTGCTGTTATTTGGGGGTCCTTGAATATGACAAAATGAAACAAAAAACTAAGATTGTTTAACGTTATGCATAGAGCAAGAGCGTTATGCACTCACCCTGAAAAACGTGGTTTCGGCCAAACTTAGGGATGTCGGGATGATGGGAAATGAAACCCTCTAAAAAGTTGGTCAGCTGATAGCCTTGCCTCAGGGTCATGTGACAGCCTAGCAGGTACTGATGCACCACACGCAGGTGGAAATCGTAGCTAAATGAGTGAACATGCATCAGGTCCCGAACTTTATCACACTCCTCTGTGAACAGCATTGACAGCTATAGGGAAGACACACACACACACACACACACACACACACACACACACGCGTTCCATACAGGGGTATATAAGTATGTTGACAGTCAGTGAATCTGCTGATTGGTGCTCTGATTATTCGATTAATCAGATTTCTAATAAATGAAAGAAGGTGAAATTCTCTTCAGCACCGATACCAATTTAAGCGAAGCACATTAAGAAAAACATATTGATATAAAGATTCCCTGTTTAGCTTTCCACCAATTACATCACGGCAAAGGGTGTATGTGCAAAGTTGTACCACTTGTTCTGCAAGCTCCAGATTGCAGGATTTTTTTTATGCCCCAGAGACCAAACAGCAGCAGCAAATAAATTGTACTTTGGACTCGGCACGAACATTCGCACACATGCACATGCATTATGATTGAAAAGGCTCATAACATGGCCTTTAAAATACATATTCACGTATAAACCGAACTCAAAAGTTATCATCTTTAAATTTCATGGTACAGACATTGATTATTCAGGCTAGATTTTATGGAGCCTTGAACAGCTTAAACATTGTCTTGGGCTGTTTTTATTCTGCAAGACATTCCCTTGTATGCTAATTTCTTTTTTTTTTTTAAATGTAACATTGTACTGGAAATAGATTTACATTGATAATTAGGACTGAGTGATTCAGAGACGAATGACTGACTGCATAAGCAGGATGTGTGTATGGGATAAGATCAGACCGCTGCTTATGAGAGAATTTTTCTTCGATCGTTCAACAACTGAAATGAAATAACTATTATCTTGATAAGGGCCTTCTGCCAAACAAACAAACAAGTAAACAGCTGCCTGAACTAAAACAAAATAAAAAGATCGTACATCTCTATTACCAGCACTCACCTTAGAAGCCTGGTGTTTATGCAGTCAAAACTCAAAACAGCTTCTCACTGACTCTGAATTGCTCTGACCACAAACTTAACCCCACAATTTCCCTTCAACATCCAATAACCAGCACGGTACATTTTGCATGCTTACAGCCCTTCCATCTTGGCAGCGATGGAAGGGCTGTAATCATGCAAAATGTACCGTGTGCACCCAGCCTGTGTGAAACTTTATTGTAAGCCTCTGTGTTATCAGCTCAATAATCACACCTTATTTAATTAAATCCACCATCAAAGACTGGCTTACAAAAGCATTAATGGCAAATGCAAATGACTGCAGAGAGGCAACAACTGGGAGTAGTTAAAGCACAATGCAAAGGGGTGTGTGGTTGCTAAGCATGGTTTCCGACTCCGCTTTTATCTTGACCGTTAGCCAGGAAAAATGCAAATAGGTCTTATCAAATCAAAAAGCCAGAGAGGCAGCTATTATGTTAACACAGCTGAACCTTTCAACTCTTGTTTGTGTGTGTGTTTGGCTACACCTGCGTGTATGCGTACGTGCGTGTGTGTGTGCTTGAGAGTGGTTTTCATAATCCAACTGGTGGTCCACTTCAAGCTCACTTCAAATCGAATACTAATGAAGGATAACAATGTTTCTCATCTGCCTGTTTAATCATTTAAAGTGAATGTGAATGCTGGAATGGCTCAAAAACGGTTCAACTTTCATTTACCTCCCCAATGCCGCTAAAACATTTGGAAGGCGGTTAAACTGAAAACCCCTGATCACCCAGACACATGCTTCATGGGTGTCACGGTCATAAAAACAGCAACAGCTTGAAGCAATTTTGGTGTTCTTACTTCCTGAACCTGATTCTTTTGTGGCCAAATAGAAAACTGCTCACAGCCTGGCATTAGGCGACACAATAAAGGTAAAATAATAAAAGTGGTAGCACTTTGGGACAGTGTACAACATTCATCATCCACAGCATGACCAAAATGGAGTAAAACACGGGCTGGAAGTATTTGCCAAATCCACAATATCTGTATTAATATAGAAGCTCACGGTATTGCTGCCAATGGGTGTCATAGCCATCAATAGGTAAGAGTCAAAAGAGCAATACTGTGGACTCTCTTTATCTTCTTTCAATCACACCAAAACTAGGCAATGATGGGCATCTGTGAACTCTTGTATGCACAAGGGATAACAGATTTATTCCGGCTGTGCAAAGCACCGCAGTACAGAGTCTACAACACTGATTATAAACCAACAACTAAGAAAACATTAAGAGAAAGGTGTTTCTTTCCTTTCTGCTTAAAAACACAATGAAGTTTGTCATGTTGTGTCAGATGCCTAATTATACATAATAAATTATTTGCTAATATTTGTAGCGATTCATAAAAGGCCAAACAAAAGGTAAGTGGCCTTCATAAAAAGCATTCCCATCATACATTATATGGCAGATAGGTTTGTGAACATCTGGCCAAAACACACATATGTGCATTTTGAACTATTATATTCTAACTAAATATTCATTCCAGATTGGTAATATAAAAACCTCCACGCTTCTGGGAAGGCTTTCTGATAGATTTTGAAGTGTTTCTGTGCTTTCCTGTAAAGAGTTGTAAAGATTCCATGTACAGATACTGCACAAAGCCAGCATTCTAGTTTATTTCCAAGGTGTTCAGGTCGGTTGAGGTCAAAGCTCTGTACAGGCGACTGGGGTTTTTACAAATACCCTGGACCTTGTTTTGTCAATGTCAAACTGGAACAGGTTTGGCTCCTACATAGAAATATGTTGCATGCATTAAAATTTGTGGCAATGGTTTTGAGAAGAAGCTCTTATTGGTGTTATGGCCAGGTGTCCACAGACTTTTGGCCACAAAGCTCCATTCTGAGCGTACCGATCTTCCTTTACAAGGCTATAAACATATGATGATGGTTCTCTTTTTAATCAAGCAACAATAGCAACATCTAAATCAAGACCAAGCAGCATTATATATATGTAAGCTGTCATATATAATCATTTTAGCAGGAAACAGAAGTGTTGGTTAGAAAGTTTCAAATGTTTGTCTGCAGAAAAAAAAAGCCACATGGTGCCCTAGGAGAATCTCTTCCCAGACGACATCAATAAGGAAAACAAGCGAAGTGAAACCTGAAATGGCAGAGTCGTGCAACAGACAGTCACAGGAAATGAATAGAAGTCATCCCAGTCTCTTTGAAAAATCGCAAATAAGGGGAAAGGGGCGGGGCTGCAGGCGCAAGGAGAATGAGGGGGTAAAGAACTAAAGCCTGATTGGTGTGAGGGCACAAGCCTGAGGATTCTGGGACATACCACAGAGTCTGAGGAGGCCTCTGGGAACGGCTTGCTACGAGGGGATGGCTCCTGATGGAGAAAGAGGATGAGATGGGACATATACAGACACAGTACACACTCTCACACAGACACATTCAGTGTACAGGAACATTCAAGAGAAAGGACACACAGAACACAAAGATCAACGAGAATCAATGAAACACACGCAAGAGATGTTACAGTACATTTCACATTTGCAGCTGCAGAACACGAACACACACACACACACACACACAAACACACACACACACACACGCACAACATGAGGATGATATCAAGTATTCTGAGGGTACAAGGGTTTAGAACATCTAATAGAAACCATGTTGAGAAAACACCAGTGAACTTCATTTATTTAACTTCTAGGTTAGCCAGAGTTTAGGTAATGTACTGGTTTGACAGCTATAATATTTTACTATAACAGTAAAAATGACATTTGCACTTTAAATGTGGTATTTGAAAAAACTTTTTTTTTTTTTTTTTTATCTATGAAAAAATATATGTATATTCAGGTCGATATCGAAGTGAAAGATTGATTCTCTTAAAAGGCTGCTCCACTGATAACACTAATATTTACCTATTTCAACCAACACACATTTGAATGTATAAGGTCCCGCGTTCTGCTTTTATTGATCAAAATCTATTTAACAAATTGTCCCATCTTGTAGAAAAGAGCTTTGTGAAGAGTCTTTTTGCCCTGATTTCTCCAACTCAGACGCATTAGTGCTGCTAAATTGCTGAAAAGTGTTCTGTCTAACAGTAAAACCTGCTCTTTTATATTTTCATTTCATCTCCTTCTGTGGGCTATGGGATATGATAGTATAAGGCGTTTGCTTTTGCTCGCTATCTAAAAATTTTTAATACGTCTGGAAAACTAATTTTCAGTGCTTAAAAGCTATGATATATACGCTTTACCATAATCTTACCATTGTGTCCAATGGGCTATTTAAACAGTACTTAAACATACCGCTAATCATGAAGCTGACAATCTGTCATGAGTTCTTAAGAATTTAAACGGGAGCCAATTTCCACTTTCTTGTCAGGTTTCCCATTTAGTCAAAATCTATGTAACCAGAGGGCTGAAGACTACCTGTAAAGCAGCTCAATATGCTTAGACGAGAGCACTAGCTGTTCTGTTTGCTACACTATAGTTCTGTTGGTTTTTTTTGTTTTCTGTAAGCATTATATATTTTTAACAATATGCATTAATCTGCAAGCATTATATTTTTTGTTTTGTTTTCTCATGATCACTACTTAATTTTCTTGTGATCTCTACATAACAAAAGTTGTTTTCTTGTGATCAATAGTTATTAGCATCAGTAGTAATTTTTCTGTGTATTCTGCATAAGAGCTTCCTTTTCAAGTTTTGGACACTTAAGGTGGTGTAAGCTGTCAATCACTGAGAGACACAGAGCGTGAAGTGAATCTGACTATCCCTGATGCTGCAATGATGCTGCCAGTCGAACATGCTCTTAGGCTGAGTACACCAAAAAAAAAAAAAAGTACTAATCATGAGGAAACAATGGTTAAATTGAGATCACGACATCTCTTGTTATTTCGAGATTACTAAAAAAAAAAAAATTACATTATTATAATGCATGACCTCTTAGGACCTCTGTATTAATTACTTTTAATCATAACATCTTAAATTTAATTTTAGCCTTGATACTGACACGAAAACTAACACACACTAAGAAAGATTTTTCTGATATAACAGGCATTTTTCTGATAATGGTAATTTCTGCTGTCACTGATAAGTAATGCATTAGCGCATACTCCTGCAATGTCAGTCATTTGCTGAACGAGTCCATTGATATAAATTACACAGAAATAACACAAATTATCGCAATCACATAAGATCCTCATAATTATTACTAATACTGATCATTACTGCCCCGTTTCCACATCTGCTTCATTGCTCCAATGACCCATTGTGCTCATTACACCTGAATATGCTGACCCCAAACACCCAGATGCTTTTCTATGGGTCGCTCCAGATCTTAGAGAAATAAGAACAATTGCACACTGTAACGACTTAATTGTTTGCTTTGAGCAGCTGCGATTGTATGGCACCTCCCACCGCGTGACATCTGGGGACGCTTGGTAAACATGGCAGCCAATTACAAACACTTACACTTAATTACTCCTCATCTAGAGCCGAGCTGGACCCGCTCCAAAGCTAACACATCGTAGAAGGGCAAGAGAGAGTGGTGTGTGTGTGTGTGTGTGTGTGTGTGTGTGTGTGTGTGTGTGTGTGTGTGTGTCTAAGAGAGAGAGAGAGAGATCATGTGAAGATCAGTGAAGAAAAAAAGATAAAGGTGCCAAAAGCAGGGACACAAACACAGACAATACATACACACACGTTCACCTCCACAACAATGTAAAATTACCTGGGAGTTAACTGTCTGGCCCATTGGAATCCTTGAGCACTCCAACGCATACTGTTTTACACAGAAGTAAAATCCCTGTAAGAGAGAGAGATTTAGACTTAGAATGTGACAAAACCGATCCTCACATTTTCACAAACATAATAATTAGTGTCTTTAATGAAAGTTTTTAAGCTACCAATCATCAAACGAACACGTGTGAAGAACATACTTGAAAGGCCAGTTCCATCAACATGATGCCACCAGGTAGTGCTCTCTGCAGGTGGTATGCTGTAATGCTTGATCCACTGCTCTGCTGAAACACACACGCATTTTATTACCACAGCAATAATTAAGCTCATCGTTTTCGTTCATCACCTGCACAGTAAAGACATGTGTACTTCAAAACGCTTGTAGCATATTAGGTAATTATTCGACATAGTAAATGCAAAAAAAAAAAAAAAATATATATATATATATATATATATATATATATATATATATAGTATATTGTAAAATGTACATGTACGTAATATACATTATATATGTATTGTGTGTGTATATATGGCAGTGAAAGAGTGTATATAGCATTAGATATTTAGATATAGGTGTAAGTAATGTAGCTGTAACAGAAATGTAGATGGTAAAGATAGACATATATAGTAACTGACAGTGGGAATTGACTAGTGGTTATTTAAAAAAAAAAAGTTTATTTTAATGGTCACCCCACTATCAACTGCTACATGATCATATGTTTGTAAAGCTGACGAGACAGGTGTATATAGAGGCCCTGTGTGCTTCTAAAGGTGTGTGTACCTTCGGGCTTTCTTCACTCTTCTGTTTGTTGTAGGAAAAAGATGAAAACGAGGACCTGCCCTCTGTGGAGAGAGAGCTCAGCATGGCTGCCCGTGAACGAGCAATACTGCGAAGAGGGTGAAACAGAGAGAAAGACAAAATCTGGAGGAGAAATGACTGAGTAATAAAGCTTCATGCTGGTGGTCGGAGTAAATCAAACACAGCTACCATCAGCACTGTGACCACATTCACTACACTTCAGATACACACAAACAGTCATTATGCCTGTAGGAAAGTCACTGAGCTCTGAGGGAGAATACAAGGCAGACAAGCTTTACACTGTGCTGTAATAGAGCTCCACTCTAACGAATTCATCAACTACATATTCAGAAAACGTCATCACCTCTCTCTCTGCTGGGAGTGTTCAGGAATGAGGCATGACCTCAGTGCTAACAATCTCAGGGAAGGAGGCAGGGCCTATATGGTAACAGTCTTGAGAATAATGTGATTTTAGTTTTAAAATTACATAACGCTTGAGAAATAAATTATAACCCAAGTCCATGATGATGTTACAAATGGCTAAAGGTCAGCAAACTGACTGACTTTCAGCACCATATGAAAATGAAAAACTAACTGCGGCTACGATGAGAAAGGTTTTGACATCTTAACTTATCCAGTCACTCGCGTTCATTCCCCTAAAATTCAATATCTATTTAAAACAAATTGTTAAAAAACAAGTAAAAAGCTACAAAAAAGTAAAAGTCAAGTCAATGAGCTTTTATTAAAGAGTACAGAAATGAAGCAGATCGTGTTCCACCACTAGACTAACTGAGGTATGTGAGGTGCAGAACAGCGGATTGTGCTTTGCAGGGATCAAAACCGAAGTGCTCAGGTGGTGTTTGTAATACTGATTGGAACAGGTGCGATATTGAGAACAGAGTGTGCGTATTTCATTATGGTATTTGTGTGTATACCTGCGCGCAGGTGACGGGGGTCGGACCTGCACCAAAATGAAGCCCAGGCTCTGCAGGTACTGCACGTACTGCTGCATGAATGCGCTGCAGATCTCCTGTTCCTCTTTACAACGAACAGGAAGCAGCTCAGCCGAGTCTGTGCTGTGACTGCGGTCTCGACCTGAAGCTGCTGAGTCATTGGAGCGATGCCGCTTCTGAGGGACACAACGAGGCAGGGAGTGACAGAGAGAGAGAGAGAGAGAGAGAGAGAGAGAGAGAGAGAGAGAGAGAGAGAGAGAGAGAGAGAGAGAGAGAGAGAGAGAGAAAGAGAGAGAGAATAATTTTAGTGTTACCATCAATTTTAGAGAAACACACATGCTAATAAAACAGAAGAGATAGACAAATGGACAATTGTATGAAGAATAATATGTACAAGAAGAGAGAGACTTGGAGAGAAAAATAAGTAATCTTGAGAGAGTGTTAAAGTTGCTAAATTCTAAGAGAGCAAACAAAAGGAAAATAGGCAAACAATGGTATGGCAGGATTAAAGTACAAGGGAATAAAGGGGAAAGAAAGAAAGATTTTGAGGAACCAGGGAAAGAGTGTGTATATGTGTGAAGCAAAAAAAAAGGATAAAATGATACAGTACGAAAGACAAGAGCGGTCAGGAGGTTGAGGTACAACATGACGACATTCAGGAGAAATCAAAACTAATTATATGGCTTTGCTAAAGAACAAGGAGGGGAAAAAAAGAAAACCAGCATGAAAGGTAGAAAATGAGAGAGAAACCTTCAGTTGTGGCTGTACTCTGAGCTCATCCTGAATCTGTTTTCTGAAGAGCGGGTCAAAGAGCAGAGGAGTAGCGCAGTAATGAACCAACCGAGACGACTGCTTCAGAGTATCCAGATCTGTAACCTACACACACACAAATATATACAGTTCTAGAAAAAGTATTGAAGAGAGAATAAATGCCTTGTCCAAAATCACTAATCATACACTCTTGCCTGAGCATACTATGTACTAGATTATTTAAAAGTGCCATAACGTCACAAAGCAACATAAAACCTTTTAAAACCTCTTTATTTGAACACAAAAAAGTATCGAAGCTAATTAGTCCATTTATCCACACAAGGAGCATTGTGTTTCCCTACGGACCATTATTACTGATGCACCGCCAGTTAAACTTTCAAGCGCTCTGTAGAGGTAAATACAAGATTCAGGCCAAAGAAAACTTCTAAATTTTGTGATCATTTCAAAATAAATTATAAAGAAAACACCGTACAGTGCGTTTTATTTTTTAAGTAATTTAAAATTGATTCTTATATTAGTATTTCTTTTTTTTATTCATATATTTGTATTTGCATTTAGATTTTTGCAATATGGCAATTAAACCCACTAAATGGGTTTAGATTTCACGGATATTCTTTTATGCAATTTCAGCGATAAAAATGTTAATTTCTCCAAAAAGGAAAAAATTACTTTTTAAGAGACCTGTCTTTATTTTCTCTTGTACAGTGCTGAGCGTAAATGAGTACACCCCCTTTGTAAAGTAACATTTTGAACAATATCTCAATGATCACAAAAACAATTTCCAAAATGTTGACAAGACAAAGTTTAATATAACATCTGTTTAACTTATAACATGAAAGCAAGGATAATAATATAACTTAGATTACACATTTTTCAGTTTCACTCAAATAAGGGTGATGCAAAAATGAGTACACTGAGTACTGCTAACTCCCTGGCTAATGAGCGCTTATCTGAAAGGATAAATCTTTACTGATGCCATTTTAAATATTCCAAAATATTCAAAATTGTCTATGCTAATGCTAATAATAAAAAAAAAAAAAAACTAACATAAAATAGTAATAGTTATTGCTAATGCTAATGCTAGCTAGTTGCCTACCAAAAGATAACGTGGTAGGATTTCTGACAAGATTTTGAAGTCACATTAAACAGACTTCACTACTGATGCTTTTAAAATAAGACATCATGAAATTATCTTTGTGCCTAGTGTCCATCTAGCACACTGAAAGACAGATGTTACCTAGTCATATGGGAGAAGACAAATTGAGAGATAAAGTCCTGTATCCCTACTGAGCAGGAGTGAAGTGTAAATGCAGAGAATTTATGACAATTTGCTGTAAATTTTAGATTTTCAATTCCAGTCACTCTGCTGGTCTGATGGGAACTGTGTACGTCACCAACACACCAAGCTAAAAGACAACCATGTTCTTTAAATGCTGGAGCCTCTGAGTATAGTTTTGGCTGTGAGATAAAATTGAATATGGCCTGGTGAAGTGTTCCTCTTACTCATTACACCCTGAGATAAACCACAGTCTAGTTTAGGAACATGTTTTTAAAGAAATACGGCCAATTATGAGTGAAACTAATGATCAAACCTGAGACACGAGTGGTTTCCTCTCTATTAAAAGTCCCTGAAGGCTATTGTACCTTTCCTGTGGAGACAGCTTTTCAATGTCAGGCTGCCAGCTAAAGTGAACAGGTCCAGTATTACTTAATTACACACTACAGGGAATTGAGTAAGTATTTTGAGCTCTGCCAATTGGCTTAGTGTAAATGTAGGCTTCTATAGACCAAATTGGTCCTGGGTTTTAATTAATACATCAAGGTGTCAGTTTATTAAAAAGTGTTTTTAAACACATTCTATGATTGTGATCTCCACAGTGTGAAAGGTGGTTGAAAGGTGTAATTCTCTTAGGCTTCTAATAGACATAATGGTTATAAAATCATTAAAAAAAAAAGCTGTAAATACATACTATTGTGTAACCAACTCTGAATATCTACATATATTTTGGCTTTTTTTTTTTTTGCCTATTACTTTCATAAATCACGAGGTGGAAAAATATCCAAGAAACTCACATAATAGACTTGCCTTAGAGCTTTGGAACCATTCCACCAGTACAGAGACAGTGTTTGCAGCCAACCAGCTTTGTTTTGTTTTTTTTGCACCATGCATTATGGAACTCCCATATCTGATTGCATAATGGGTCAGTTCTTAAACAAAAGCAAATGAGGAATGGTTATTACGAAAGCTCACTGATTCCCTAAAGCCACACCAGCTTCAGCATTATGTTAGTGTTACTAATGCAGTACAGTTTGGCAAATTGTCTCGGAAAAGAAACAAAAACCGCTCTGGGAGAAATCTGAGTAAAATCTATGACTTCAAATCTATGAGCTGAAGAAATAGCCTGGCTGTAGCATTACAATCACATCTAAAGACATTGAGCCCTAAAAGAATTCAAAGTAAATCTTCTTATCATTTCCCAGAGCTGTAAGATGAGTTGTAGCAGTGGTTCTCAGTCCTGGTTCAGAAGACCCCAGACACACTTTTGTAGTTTATCTGCTTGAACACCCTTGACTTGAATCACAAATTGAAAGTTGATTTGCTGACTCGCGTAATCCTAGAAATTGGAGAGCATGTCCTGGCCGGATGGAACATCACCTTCTTGTGTCGATCAGATACTATCCTCAGAGATCATGGACATTTAAGCTGTTTCAATATTCAGTTGAAATCCTAACATTTGGAGAAATGTTTATCTACTGACTAGCAAAAAAGAAAATTGCCATGTTACATAAACAGTGAGTAAAAGTCTGAGCAGGCTAGAAGGCTGTATCTTTGGCAGCTCTGCTAAAACTTTTTCCAGCCTGGCAGTATGTGGTGTGAATGTTAATGGATTCAATTACTGCTTAGAATTCTGATTCGATAGATGAAAAAGACCAGGCATTATGTCATGCACATAATTCCTATTTCCAAACAGACAGGCTGAAACTATTTCCGTGGTGTTCCTTGTCTAGGACATGTTTAGTGACATCATTCTGCTTTCATCTATTGCACTGTTGCCTGAGAGACATGGACAGGTGAAAACAGCATCACATATGTTTCAGAGTTCATTGTGATGTTTTTTTTTGTTTTGTTTAGATTTTTTACCTCTTAATGCAAAGTTGGGCTTCAATCTCATTCACAATCCCAGTGCCAACCCTGGATCAAGGTGCAGCCTTGTCAGTCGTGTTAATGAGACATGGCAGAAGTGAGTGCGTGTAAGAGTCAGGTGGTGATAGATAGTGTTCCAGAGCCTGATTTCGTATGTCAATGTCACAGCTCTAACAGAAGCACGTAATAATGCAAGACCTGTCTCAGAAACGCCACCGCTCATGACCCAAAGGCGCAGAAAATAGGGATGGATAATGGCTAAATGACAGGAACCCTGGGGCCAACATGCCTAGAGTGTAGTGATTTGAAGCCCAGCTGTCAGTGCTATACAGATCCTACAGAAAAGTACTGCACACACACACACACACGGCATGAGAAACTGTGCCAATAATGCTGCAGCATGCTCTGACAGACTGCTGCCACTGCTGTCCCATTAAACTGTCACATAGATGACTTTGCATGTATGCCTGTTTATGTGTGACAGACGGAGAAACACGGCTATGTTTGTGTGTAAGCACAATGGCAAAGACAAAAGCAAATTTCATATGGTAAAGGTGTGACAAAGAAATAGTTCACACACACACACACACACGCACACACGCACACACGCACACACGGAGCTTTTCCAGAATTTAGTCCTCCAGTAGGTTGAGTCTCTTGACAACATGAAGTGTCTAAAGTGCATTTTGCTACATGAGGGATTGACAGGTGAGGTTTCAGAGACCTGAAGCCCACAGGAGCCACTCAACCAAACAGAAAGAGTGAGTGATCTCAGAAGTGCACTTACAGAAATGGGCATGTTGGACTGAGCTGATCTCTGCTGCCATGTCACAAACAGATTCTCAATCTTCATCTGCTTTTCCAGCTCTGAAAACAACAATGTATGTAGTATATAATATTGAAAATACTCCATTAATAATGCGAATAATAATATTAATAATAATAATAATAATAAAAAAAAAAAAAGGAAAAGAATAACAAGAAAAGAGAGGGAGATCTTATTTTATTACAATGCCTTATCAAAATGTTTAAGATATCTCTGATCACAACTTTTCAGTAAGTGCTCTAAGATTCCTGGCTGATTAATCTGTGCTATATATAGTGGTCATAACCTGCTCATTAATTTCATTATCAAAAGCAACTTGCCTAGGAAACAAAAAGTGAGCAGAATAGTGAAGCAGAACCTGCATTAGAGTCTCACCTCTGCGCTCTACTGCTTTAACCTCAAGCAACTGTGCCCCATGGCGAGCCACGATGTCGGCTCCGTCCTGATTCGGCAAACGGCCGGCACTCGCATCTCTGAGAGCTTCGTCAAAGGGCACAAGCTCAGCAGGAAAAGGGAGGTGAGGCAAGCCACGTCCTGAATTACCCAAACGACCTGCGTCCTTATTGGTCGCTGGCGGGACAGGACTGCGCAGCAGGGCATCTGCCTCCATCGTGGCGCTGAGGAACGGGTTCGGCTCCTGCTACATGCAACAAAAGAAAGGGAGCAGAAAGGTGTATGTAAAGTGTGAAATCTCGTTTTTTACTCTTGTTTGAATAAATAAAATGGCAGCACTTGCATTATAAAGGAGACTTTTCCTTTTTTGTTGCCTCCCCAAAGACAAAATTGTACAGAATCGATTTTACTGACTGTTAACAAACCATGAACAGCATTAAAAAATGTTAACAGAGTAATAAATTGGCCCCTATTTTCAACAATGTTTATATTATAAATAATTGTGCTTGCATTAAGTCATTTATAAAACCATTACTAACAAATTAGCATCAGTTAAAGTTATCAGTTTTTATTAAAATTTGAAGATTATTTCAAGAAGGTTTATTAAAGGTTATTTCAAGAAACAGCGTTTATTTTCTATAGCTAATTATCCATTTATTTATTAATAATACAGGTCCATGTGAATTAGTTGTTACTCTATTAAAATAAAATACAATTAAACCACATTAAATCAAATTAAATAAGTCAAACTAGCCAGCTTACTAAACTAATCTAAGAACAAATACATTTAAATAAAGAAATCTTCTTCTTCTTCTTCTTCTTTTGGCTTCTCCCATTAGGGGTCGCCACAGTGGATCATTCGTCTCTATGCCCCCCTGTCCTCTACATCTGCCTCTTTCAACCCAACTACCTGCATGTCTTCCCTCACCACATCCATAAACCTCCTTCTTGGCCTTCCTCTTTGCCTCCTTCCTGGTAGCTCCATCCTCAGCATTCTTCTACCAATATACCCCATGTCCCTCCTCTGCACATGTCCAAACCATCTCAATCTCGCCTCCTCACTTTGTCCCCAAAACGTCCTACATGCGCTGTCCATCTAATAAACTCGTTTCTAATCCTGTCCATCCCTGTCACTCCCAACAAAAACCCTAACATCTTCAGCTCTGCTACCTCCAGCTCCACCTCCTGTCTTTTACTCAGGACACATCAGGTCTCACCACAGTCCTATAAACTTTCCCTTTCACTTCTGCAGATACTCTTCAACACAAATCACTCCTGCCACTCTTCTCCACCCACTCCATCCTGCCTGCACTCTTTTCTTCACTTCTCTAACAATAACATGGGCCACCTGATAGAATGAATTATTAAAGAAAAGCAAATTCAGAAGGGTCTTTTGAAAATGCAGCTGTCCTCTTACTGGAGAGCCTGGAGAAACCCTGAGAAATATTTGCTTCAGTCTTCCTATACTGCTTCTCCCTTTCAAGTCTATGATTGAAGTCTCTCTTTCAAAGAGCATCAGTGAAACCCATGGTTTTTCTGTTAACCCTTAAGATTCCTAAGACTGAGGAACGTTTTGATCTGCTTTGAATGGTTTGCATTTTCAGAATGAGGCAAAGAGTGAAAATGTTATTGGTTGTTGTACATTTACATACAACTACTGTCATCTGTCACTGCACAGGTTTCAAAATAAAAAAATTCAAGTGTATATAATAATAAAGGACTGCAAGTCATGCATTAGTAAAAAAATAGTTGATGATACTTTGACACATCCAGGGCAGGTCCACCAGTATGTCACTGGCAAGCACATACACACACACACAATCCAAAACTACTAAACGTATATGCTTGAAATACTAAAATAGGGGCATTCAACTAAAATGTTTATACTGTACATAGCACATACTCAGTTCAAATCAAATCAAATCAAATCAAATTTTATTTGTCACATACACATACATACAGGGTACGACATGCAGTGAAATGCTTTTAACGACGGTCCGGCATGAGGGAATAAAATGGGGTGAAATGGGGTGTTTCAGTCTTCTAAAATACTATGTTAGTTCTAGTTGATGATCCCTATAGTATTAGTTTTTGCTGCCACTGTGTTAATATGTTGATATCTTTCATGTACTGATCAGCCAGAGAAGACTGCGCACACATTCACTTTATGAACTACAGTCCAGTGTTGGACGTGATGCAATCTAAGGAAAGCTCTATTATAAGCACTAAGTATTTCTAGTAATGTAATTATTAAAATCTGTGAGAGAAATCATATATCACTGGTCTCAATTCAGCGAGAAACATAAGCCAACATGTACAAATTAAGATAGAAGGATTTTAAAGGAGATTATACACCTTAGGCTGAAATGAAACATGAACACAGAGAGCTCCAGGTTCTTACTGCTAATGGGAAGTCCTTGCCACATTTTAGGAAAATTTTAGGCAATTTACTGTTTGGGACAGTTGCTAAAGCATTGCAGGGTGACTTTAAGGCTTCTGCAGGGGTCGAGTGTTTGAAGGAAAGTTGGATAGGGGCACCACAGATGCCCCAGAGTGCCCATGTGTCGATGTAATGGGCTAATTAGGGGCACTGGTGCCTAAACACCTCCTTCTGGGAGTCTGACAGATGATTGGCGATGAGGGTAAATTTTCCGCAGCTCTGGCTCTGCCTTCTGTCGCCACTCGTTAGCGGAAGAACGATTAAACAAGTGGAACCACTGGCGAGGAAAACGCATAATTCACAAAGTTTTGTGATTTTCTTACTTTGATGGAAAGTCCAACGCTTGTTTCGCTTTATTAGTCCGTTCTCTAGAACTGATCAGAGAAAGTGACCCTGATATATAAAGAACACTTATATATAACACTATATATATATACAGTGGAACCCGGTTATGTCGATGTCCTAGGGGGTCGCCAAAAAGCATCGAGGTAACCGATGTTCGAGATAAACGAAAATCAAAATGGCGGCAGTATATTAACGTGCTTGAAATTTCTTTATGTACATGATGTGCGTTAATAAATGAGAATGTGCATGCACGTGTTTTTGGAGGTTTTTTTACACAACAGCGTTGCCGCGATTTGTTTGATGAAGGCATGTTATAAAAATACATACAGTACATGTTTATCTGTCAGGAATCCACCTGCCACGCCCCCTTCGGCACCCCCTTCAGCGTGGCAGGTGCCTTTTCGGACGATTTCTCTGAAGCTCCGCTTCAATCGCGCACATTTTGTGCTCGTTTAGCATCATCACCAGCTCCTATTTAAACTTCCACACTCTCACTGTCCGTTATTGTTGGTATATGTTGGTTCACGGCGGTCGTTGTTATCGCGCATGCGTATCCCGGTACGTGCCTTCCCACCGGCACTCTCTCAGCGGCTGCTCTTTTCTTCCCAAAGCGCACCGCGGATTCCCCCCCCCGATCCTGCCGGTGTTCATTCTATGCTTTTGGATGGTCATCACACGTTCCGGGCCTGCCAAGCGCGGCTTTCGCCTCCCGTTCATCGCATAACATTTAACCACAAAAGGCATATGTGCACTAACTAACAGCAGAGATTCACCAGTTGTCAGGAATCCACCTGCCACGCCTCTTTCAGAGGCTGTCATTGCCTCCGCGCAATCATGCGCAATCATGCACAGCTGAAGCGCGTTACTCACTCACTCCCGGGTCTCCCATACTAACCGCTCACTCACCCACTCTCGGGGTCCGTTATTATGTGTGTTCATGCGTGGTCGTGTGTATGCTGCACCCGCTACATACCGTCTCCTCCCGGACTCCTCGCTCACTTCACGGCTGCGTTTTCCTTTCCCAGCGCACCTCGGACTTTCGACGCTTCCCCGTCGCTTCCTCTGCGCCGCGCTTCCTCGATAACGCACCGTTGATGTTATTATTGGACTGCCGTTTGCCGGATTATCCCGATCTACGCGGGTATTTTGTGTTGGCTCTGCCTTTGTTAAATAAAGTTTCTGTTTGCCGTTACTCCGGCTTCCGCCTCCGCACCACGCCTAACACCAGTGTACAATACAACACCTGTAGCAGCTGTAAGCCTTGATTTTTCCGCCACTTCCGCGAGTTCTTCTGCGGCTGCATCGAGATAACCGACGTTAAATGGCAAATTTTTTCCCCCTTGTGCTCGAGATATTAGGGTTCGGCGACATAAAAAAAGTCGACATAACCGATAAAAAATGCTTAGAAAAAGCGAGAATTTGGCGGTTCCACTTCAAAAACGTCGACTTAATAGGGTTGTCGAGATAACCGAGGGCGAGATAAGCGGGTTCCACTGTATATTTAATTTTTATTTTAAGTAAAGACTAAATAAAGATCAACAGCATCCTGATAAGTTTCTAACTAAAAAGATACCATTGTGTCATTATTGTCTTTAAAAGCACAAATCAAGACATTACAGCCAGACCTAGTAAAATTTGAGTTCCCGAGGGAATTGAATGTTTCAGCCTGCATTATCCCTATTTTGGGTAAACCGAACTCAGTAAGCAAAAGGCAGCAAAGCAAACACCACTGACTAGTTCAGGACCAACGAGGAGGAATAAATAGAGCGGGTAAAATAAGTATTGAACACGTCACCATTTTTCTCAGTAAATATATATTCTTAAGGTGCTATTGACAAAATGTTTACCAGATGAAGTCAATCAGTAATTAGAAAGCAATCCTGCCCCTCATCAGTGCAAATTAATATCAGCTGATTCAGTCCCAACTGGTGGCCTGCATAAAGGTGTCCCATTACCAAGGTGTCACACAAAAAACATTTAATGATGGGTAAAAGCAAAATGCTTTTTTAAGTCCTTGGCAATCTTATTGTTGCAAAACATACTGACAGCATTGGTTACAGAAGGATTTCAAAACTTCTGAATGTTCCAGTGAGCACTGTTGGGGCCATAATCTGGAAGTGGAAAAAAAAACATAATTTCACTTTAAACCAGCCATGATCAGGTGCTCCTCGCAAGATTTCTGACAGAGGAGTGAAAAGAATTATCAGAAGAGTTGTCACAAGGGCCAAGGACCAATTGTGAAGAGCTTCAGAAAGACCTGGATTTAGCAGGTACAATTGTCTCAATCGCCATGGCCTGTTTCCTGTGACGTTTCACCATTCAAGACTCCATTTCTGAAGAAAAAGCATGTTGAAGCTCGTTTAAAGTTTGATGCACAACGTTTGGACAAGTCTGTGAAATACTGGGAGAATATAGTCTGGTCAGATGAGACCAAAATTGAACTCTTTGGATGCCATAATACACACCATATTTGAAGGACAAATGGTGCTGCACATCACCCCAAAAACACCATACCAACAGTGAAGTTTGGAGGTGAGAACATCATGGTGTGGGTTGTTTTTCAGCATATGGTACTGGCAAACTCATATAATTGAAGGAAGGATGAATAGAAAAATGTGCAGAGACATGAAAAACTGCTGCTATCTACCAGGGTGATGAAGATGAAACGAGGGTGGACATTTCAACAAGACAATGATTCCAAAAACACACCGTCAAGGAAACTATCAATTGGTTTCAAAGAAAGAAAATAAAGCTGCTAGAATTGTCCAGTCAATCAACTGACTTGAATCCAAATGAAAATCTATAAAAAAAAAAAAAACAACTAAAGATCAGAGTTCATAGAAGAGGCCCACAACAGCTTCAAGATTTAAAGAATGTTTGTGTGGCCAAAATCATACCTGAGCAATGCGTGCTACTAGTTTCTCCGTACAGGAGGCTTCTTGAAGCTGCCATTACCAACAGATGCTTATGTACGAAGTATTAAATCAATTGTAGTAAGCGTGATCAATACTTTTCCCTGCATCCTTTTACATTATTAAACATAAATTAATTTATGGACATCTATGGTTTGTTTTCTTTGCATGTTTGGATTGCATGCGATGTTACCAACATCTGGTAAACATTTTATGTCAGTAGCACCTTAAGAAATATATTTACTAAAAAAAATTGTGATGTGTTTAATACTTATTTTACCTGCTGTATGTAGAAGCAAATACTACAGCGAATATTTCTTAGTTTCAAAGGGGAAAAACAAGAATCATACAAACTTCACTGAACTTTGTAACATTGCCTAATCCTTCATATCACTGACACTTGCTTTGCCTACCATCGCCAGAAATTGCCAGCTCTAACTGCATCACTGATGGTGTTAGCACAAGATTATTAATGAGTCAGCAATTGTTGCATCTGCAATGAGAATATCAGATCAGGAACACGTCTGTGCATTGTTTGGTCTACACAAAAAAAAAAAAAAAAAAAAAATTAATAATAATTTTGTGGTTTCTCAGCAGATGGAGTTATCAGACCAAAGATTCATCCCTCATATTAGGCTGGTATGTTTCACAATTCATGTGTTTCATGAGCGCTGACAGAGATTTCTGTTTGGTAGTAACAAATATACAGCGCATTGAAATACAGCAATCTTCATTGTCACATTAAGACAAATAGACCTGGACAGATGTAGATACTATTAATGTGGGGTAATAACCCCTACTTAGGTACCGTATTTTTCGGACTATAAACCGCTACTTTTTTCCCACATTTTGAACCCCGTGGCTTAAACAATGAAGCGGCTAATTTATGGATTTTTCCTGGGTTTTTCCCGGTTTCACAAACTTCAAGCCAAAAAACTGAGCGACATAACATTAGACCAATGAAATTTCCGAATGGAAACCAAAAAACACGCCTCACCTGTGTTCTGAGCTGCACGGCATCGGGAGAAAAAACGTTTTTTTTTAAACACACGACGATGCCAAAAGACAAACTTAGAAATAGTTGTGAAAGGAAGGAGGAAGACAGTGAACAATGACTTTCTTGGTAGGCTACTGTTTAGATACAAGCCGTTGTAACGTGTGGAGTCTGGGTTAAGGGAGAGCTCACTAACTCCAGTTGCAACAGAAATCATATAAGCACAGACAGCTTTCAAAACTCATGCTTTTTTATTTTTTTTTGGCAACAGTGTTACGGGTTAGTCAAAGAAACTTAGAAATGAGCATCAGAAAATAATAAGGACATATTCCTCGGTCTTGCACACATGCAGTAATACCGGAAAAATGCGGCGGCAGGTTATTCCCAAAATGCCACTCTGCTCTTAAAGGAGCCACAACATATTTCACCCGTTACACCGTGTAACAGACACTGTCTTTCATTAAAGCCTGTGTAAAGTTCATTAGTTTCAGTGTAGACAGGCTTATAGACAGGTGCAGCTTATTTATGTTCAAAATAAAAATCTTTGTCAAATTCAGTGGCTTATATATGGGTGCGCTTTATAGTCCGGAAATTACGGTATAAATAACACTGAAAGAGAAAAAACAAAACAGATTTAATTTAATGAAGAAATGGAATTTAGAAATATGTTTAACCAACTATTACAAACTATGGTGAACAATAAAGCTTGTTCAGGATGTACTTCAAATTCAATTTGGGCAATTACATATAAAAAAAAAAAAATAAAAAAAAATAAAGTCAACTCAGTCCAACTATTATCCAGTAATAATGAATGAAAAATGGCTGGGCCATGGGATTACTGCTTTCAAATATTTAACTGCTCTCATTATATCAAGTGTGTGTTTGTTAATGGATAAACAAAGGAGAAAGCAAACTGAGAAACAAAGATAAAGAGCAGGAAGAACACATAGAATGCAAAGAGAAAGATTGATCCTATCTGTGACACGCAGACGCACAAAGGCCTAGTGAACAAAGCCGAATCAACAGGAAGCTGACTGGGACAGGTTACAAAAAGAAAGGGATAAAAAAAGAGGAATGGAAAACAGAAGATGCACTACAGAAAGTGCAGTGATGAATGACAAACAGAGATAAGGAAGCTAAACTAGGTCAGCATTCCCTATCAAAGGCCACAGAGTGGAGTATCAGACGCTACGCTACATCCAATTCACACGCTCCAAGAAACACCACACATCAAACACATTCGAGGTGAAAAAGCCTTACTTTCTGATGGAACAGATCCAGAGTCTAGTAAAAATAGGCTCCAGGCATCCTGGTTAAATGTGTATCTTATGTCTGACAAGACTGAGCTTAACAACTTCCCAAGTAAGACCTGAATACGAGCATGATAGGGGCTTACGAGGATGGCATTACTCGCTGTGGTGGCTTTCAGAGGGTCAGAAGGTTGGCGTTTGAACTAGTTTGGGTTACAACAAAACATTTCTATAAAAATCTACTTTAATACATCTGCTAAAAGCAAACAACATTCAGATGCCAAACATGTAACCTTATAATGACGCATGTTGATGCTTCAGTCTGTATCACATGCACAATATAGGTAAAAGCTTGCTCACTCCTAACCATAGGATTCATATGTGCTTTCTGAACTTCCCATTTCACATTTAGTTCCTATTTGCTTCTATAATAGCCTCCACTCTACTAGGTAGATCCACTAGATTTTGGAGGGTGGTTGGAATTTGTGCTCTTTCAGCCACAAGGGCTTAAATAAAGTCAAGTACTGATGTAGGATGAACAAGTCTGGGGTTCAGTCAGTGTTCCAATTCATCTTAACGGTGCTCAATAGGGTTCGGGTCAGAGCTCTATAACAGGCCATTAAAGAACTTCCATTCCAACCGATGTAAACAATATCTTCATGGAGCTCGCTTTGTGCACAAGGCCATTGATCTGCTTGAACATGTTAAGGGAAGATTTAATGCTACCCCATTCAAAGACATCCTATACAATGTGTGCTTTTAATACTTTTGTCCATATAGTGTGTGTGTGTGTATATATATATATATATATATATATATATATATATATATATATATACACACACACACACACACACACACACACACACACACACACACACACACACACACACACGGCGTCCCTACCACCATGTTAAAAAGAATCAAGACTGTCACTCTTTAAATCCAAATTTAATATGGTATTCTCAATAAAAAAGAAAGTAACAAGAGATGACATTATTTAAATTAATGTATTTCTATAAGAAGTCTTCCCAATTCATTTCTATAGAAAGGTGTTATTATTTAGTTCAAATCAAATTCGATCTGAATGTACAGTCAAAATGGAAATAAACAATATTTTTCGGTCACTGTAAATGTGCCTGAACCTGTTCACATTTAAAGGTGCTTATATCTGGTCCTTGTGCTTTTAAAAGAGTAAAATCAAGGTGATGTATTGTGCATAGAAGCCGACAGCGTGTGAATGCACGTAGTGCATAAAAACTAACAGCAAAGACATAAAAACATAACAATGATCCGGTTCTAAGCATTAAAATGCCCCATGACATTTGAAGCTCAATCTTTAGAAACACCGGACATCCCAATCAATAAGAATATAAAGATTGAATTAGGAAGGACACAGTGACAGGTAGCACCAGGTCTATTCCTGCACAGCTTTACCCGAGTTCAACGTTCAAGGCATATTTATATGAAAAATAAATAAATATATAAATCAAAAAGCCGCCTTGGTACAACAGTACACTGGGTGAAGATGCGATTTTAAAGGCAAGCTCTTGGCATGTGATGCTTTTTAGACTCAAAACCCCTGCAGAGGTGACAGCTGTCCCATACACTCATGTCAGCCAGCCTCAGGCACTGCCAGAGTTCAGTGTCAGGACACACCAATCTGGCTCCATATGCAATGTTACACACAAACACCTGAGCCAATATTATGTGTTTGGCCCTATAACAGAAAAAGAACTACACTGGACAAGAGAGCAGAGTTTTAGTCCACACTGACAAGTCATCAAAGTGCAAATAAACTGAACATGTTGGGGAAACGTTTACTATGTGTAATTCCAAAGACAATTGACTTTGTCAATCAGTAATCAGATTAGTTTTTTGATTAATGGTACATAAACAGTGTTGCAAAGATTGTAAATATTCCAAGTTGAAATTCTTACCAGGAATTTTTGGGAATTATGTAGATATGTGGGGAAATGTACAGTATATAAACTGCTTCATATATAAACATTATAAATCGAGACTTCTTTCAAGTTTTAAATAATCAACATTATTTCCACATTATTTTGCGTGAAGGGCATCCAGTGTGAAAAGATGTGCCAAATCGAACATGCTGATCATGAATACGGATGATCCGCTGTGGCGACCCCTAATGGGAGAAGCCGAAAGAACGTTTATTTTGCGTGCAGGATACAATAAATTATCTGTTATATTATGGAGGAATGAACAGAGGAATTTCACAATTTATTCCCATTAATTCCTGCTAATTCCCCTATTTTGCTATACATTTACATGGAAAGTTTTCAGTCTTGAAAATTCCTGCAATTTTGCAACTCTACTTATCAGTGTGTGGAACACCAACCTGTTTCAGGTCCTCATGTGTAGGTGTGTCAGCAAAGCAGTAATGGTGAAAGAGACCCATTTTCTGACTAAGAAGGCAGCTGATGGTGTGAGCTCGAGCGTTCTGCCACTGCACCAGTCTCACCAAGTCACGGCTCAAAGACGCACCGACATCCACGGACCAGTTATACATGTACACACTCAGCTACAGCCAGATAGAAGGAAAAAAAACAATGTATCAATTATACGAAGTTACACATCAACATATCCCAATTGTAACCCTTTAACACAGGTATATTTAATGAGACATCCACTAAACCTCTACTGCAAACTTATACATTCAGTGTGTAGGTGTACATTAATTTATGCATCTTTACAGCCTTGTGCTGTTTATTCTAAAGGGCTTATTGGTAACAACATACTCTACAACATTCACTTCTCTTTTACCTTTTTATCCACGATGATCATGTGCAGGAACCTCTGGCGTGGAGCAACACCTTTCCAAGTCTGGCCAGGGCTCAGCCAATCACTGTGTTCTAAAGCCTCAAACCTCTGCAGCCCTTTATGAGCTAGAGTGACAGTCAGAGACAGAGAGAAAGGGAGATGAAGAAGAGACGAATGAAGTGAGAAAAGATAGAGAGAGAGAGAGAGAGAGAGAGAGAGAGAGAGAGAGAGAGAGAGAAAGGTACACAGAAAAAAAAGAGAAAAGGGACAAAAAAAAGAAAATTTAAACGAGAATCATCATATGATCATTAATGATCATACTCCATTGTACCCCAGCCCCCAATCATATACCCCGAGTGTATGTGATTAAAAGAGCAGTGTGCTGTGAAGAGGAAGATATATAGAGCTTATTACTGCTGAGATTAATTCGGAAATAATATTCATAATGATAGAGCTCAGCAGTTCTGCCTAAGCCCACACACCACTGTTTAAAGAGTGTGTTTGAGGGGAAAAAAAAAAAAAAAAAGCCTCTGATCTCACTGGCACACTTCAGCTCAAGAGTTCCACCTCAGACTAACTTTTAACTATTATGCTTTATATCTAAACCCTAAAGGCCAGAGCTGCACAAAATGCTCACATTATCACACTGTAATTATTACTGTTATATTGTTCTGTATCAGACACTACACACAACTTCAATTTCATCAGTTATCAAACTCAGTTAACCGCCTTTTATTTAAATATTCTATATATATTTTTTTCTTCAAAGGACTTGACAATTCATTCAAATAATAGTGTTCTAATTTGTTGTTGCATTCACGTGTACCTGCTTAAAACAAGTCTTTCACTAAACAATATTAGTTCTTAAAATGTATTATTGCTTTTATGACATCAAAATGATTGCATACAACTGCATTTTGCTGGGCGATTAGATTATATTAGATTTAACTGTCATTGCACATGTTACGCTACAAGACAAAGAAATACAGTTACTGTTGCATCTAACCAGTGCATTGGTAGCAGTGTAAAATAATTACATACGCACAGGTTGCTACGATATATGCTAGATATAAATAAATAATAATAAATAAAAGAATAATATGATATAAATAATGTGAATATATAAATATATATAAATAAACAGTACAGGGAAAGGGGATTGTTTACAATAAGTACAATGATCATGTATAGTGCAATAGGAGATAAAGAGAGATACTATATACAGTGTTTATTAGAGGGTTATATACATAATATTACAAGAATTATACAATTAAAAGGCTATTACAGTGTTTTTATTTAAATCTCAAACTACTACTAATCAGCTAACTTTTAGCGAAATCTACAAATATGTCATGCCAGAACACTAATGTTAATGAAGAATGTTGTTGGTGAAATATGATTGGACAAATGTTACAAAAATTAACATAATACTGAATGCAGACTATATATATATATATATATATATATATATATATATATATATATATATATATATATATATATATATATACAGTGGAACCCGTTATGTCGATGTCCTAGGGGGTCGCCAAAAAGCATCGAGGTAACCGATGATCGAGATAAACGAAAACAATATGGCGGCAGTATAATTAACGTGCTTGAAATTTCTTTATGTACACGATGTGCGTTAATAAATGAGAATGTGCATGCACGTGTTTTTGGAGGTATTTTACACAACAGCGTTGCCGTGATTTGTTTGATGAAGGCATGCTATAAAAATGTACATACGTTTGTTAACAACAAAAGGCATAAGTGCACCTACTAACAGCAGAGATTTACCAGTATACAATACAAACCACCGTCCATTCTCCATACAAACCTTTATTATATTCTCCAACATTATAAACACACAGATCGCTCAAAAAAAAAAAAAAAAACAGCGGCTGCACAGTGCCGTCTCACATTTAGTCCACATGTGGAAAAAAAGAAAGAAAAACAGTAACTAAGTTTCTGAAAACTTACGACCATCAGGCTGAAGTAATCCTCACAACACACAAAGCAAAGTGTCCGAAAAAACTTACGTCCGCGATGCGGAGGGGAGAGAGAGAGAGAGAGAGAGAGAGAGAGAGAGAGAGAGAGAGAGAGAAAAGCCGGAAAAAAAACCCGGAAGATCCGAAACCGAACCCGAAACCAAAAACGAGGGACAGAAAAGTCTCAAACGTGAACGGCCGAAGGGGACGTGGCAGGTGCTTTCTCGGCCGCTTTCTCTGAAGCTCCCGGCTTCAACTCCTTACCGAGAGCCGTGCTCCTTACCCTGCTCGCCCGCGCCGGTAAGGAGCACGGCTCTCGGTAAGGAACGACGCGCGCGCGCTCGGTAAGGAGCACGACTCTCTCGGTAAGGAGCCGTGCTCTAACGCGCGCGTCGCTCCTTACCGAGAGCCGTGCTCTTACCCTGCTCGCCCGCGCGCTCGGTAAGGAGCACGGCTCTCTCGGTAAGGAACGACGCGCGCGCGCTCGGTAAGGAGTTGCATAACATTTAACAAAAAAATGCATATGTGCACTTACTAACAGCAGAGATTCACCAGTATACAATACAAACATCTGTAGCAGCTGTAAGGTTTGATTTTTCCGCCACTTTCGCGAGTTCTTCTGCGGCTGCACCGTGCCGATCGACATAACACGTTAAAATTTCTAATTTTTTCCCCCTTGTGCTCGAGATATCAGGGTTCCGCGACATTAAAAAAGTCGACATAACCGATAAAAAATGCTTAGAAAAAGCGAGAATTTGGCGGTTCCACTTCAAAAACGTCGACTTAATAGGGTTGTCGAGATAACCGAGGGCGAGATAACCGGGTTCCACTGTATATATATATATATATATATATATATATATATATATGCAGACTACAGACTATATGTACAAATGGATATATTTAGAAAAAGCGACATCCTTATATTCGTTATTGCAGTCCCTGAGTGTGTGTGTGTGTGTGTGTGTGTGTGTGTGTGTGTGTTGCCAGGCAGGGCAACAGTGTTGATGCACTGCACTGGCTCTACACAAGTGCCAGACTTACGTGTGAACTTACTAAGCACTGCAGGGTTTTCCTCATCTGAACTCTCTTCTGTGGGCAAACAGAGATAAGCACACACACTGCATGGCAACTCTACACACACTGCTAACGTTATATATACACAAAAACACACGTCAACACAAATACACACAGACATGTATTCACTCAAGTGCCAACATTCTCACTTTTGTAGTTCTTCCACAGCCAATCCTCACGTACTGTATGATTTAAACATGGGTAGAGCACGGAATCAGGCATGTGGACAAACACACACCAGAACACACACTTGGATATTTTCCAGTGACATCTGGCCAAATGTCATTGACCTTGTTGTATAAAATGATTATATTGTAGAATAGAAGGCAACCTTTTTTACTCTTAACAATTAGTTTGTAATAAAGTTTATCTTCTTCTTCTTCTTTCGCTGCTCCCATTAGGGGTCACCACAGCAGATCATCCGTCTCCATACCCCCCCGTCCTCTACATCTGCCTCTTTCAACCCAACTACCTGCATGTCTTCCCTCACCACATCCATAAACCTCCTCCTTGGTCTTCCTCTTTTCCTTCTTCCTGGTGGCTCCATCCTCAGCATTCTCCTACTGATATACCCCATGTCCCTCCTCTGCACATGTCCAAACCATCTCAATCTCGCCTTCCTCACTTTGTCCCCAAAAACGTCCTACATGCGCGGTCACTCTAATAAGTTTATCTATTCATCACATATCATGGAGGAACATATTCACAAGGCCATATTTCCTACTTAAATTAGGAGTCATTTTGTGAAAATTGTAAGAGATTGTGTTAAAATCATGGGGTCAATGAAAATACAGTAAATTGGCAACTGACAGGGTCCATATTGTTAAATAATTTGAAATATACGATTATGTACCGGTAGTTCTTTTTGATGCATTATTTTAATGAACATTCCTTACTGTTAGAATACAACAATTGTGGAAGTATGGACACTGGTTTTCTAATCATGTTCAGAGGCCACAAAGAGCCTTTTGCTTTCTCAGTACGAAAACACCGACACTAGACAATTGACTATAATCACACCTTTAAAGCTGATGCCCTAATATTTACCCCAGATTATATCTGGATAAAAGATTGCTATTCATGTGCAAATAACAATTACACAAAACTGTGAGCTGCTGGAGCTCCACTCTATCGTGTGCATCCAAGTTTGCTGGCTTGAGACCTGCCAGTTTAATAGCGAAATATTCCCAGTTCTGGCACTGTACTGCTGGAAAGTAAAATATTCTGTAGATAGTACTGCATACCCACAAGCACACACACACACACACACACACACACACACACACACACACACACACACACACACACACACACACACACACACACACAGACAAAGACAAACACATGGGACACACTACAGGTATTAAGTATGAAAAAAGATGCACAAACCACACAAGCATATAGTAAATAAGGAAAGCAGTTTTGAATAAAAAATAAATGAATGGCAAGTTTAAATCAGAGCAGCAAAGCAAAGGCAGGCAAGCTTAAAGCTCAACAGCAGCTGTTTGAGAATTCACGTGTCCTGCTGCGTAGTTAGTTAACCCTTTGGATATTTACTAATGACCCAGTGCAATAGAGAGCTTCATTACAGCAAACCTGATCATCACACAGTCAGATGAAAGATTACAAGATCCCTCATACAACTTGCATGCTTTATATGGTCACATTCGAATTATAGGTGGAAATGAAACATATTCATTGATCAGCTGGACATTTGAGAAATGTGTAATTAAATATTTGGAGAAGCAGGAGCTGGGGGAGATTTCTCTACTTCCACAACTATGACATCATTCTTTCGTACCTTGTTCCATGCTGTAGTGCCACTGGTGGAAATTGCGACCAATAATGATGAAGTTCCTGGTGGTGGATGGAGGATGACTGACAGGTTGGACGTGTGACAGTGGGACAAAGAGGTCTCCCTGAGGACAGCTGCAGGTGATACGAAGAAATATGACTTCTTAGATTGTGAAGGAAAATGAGAGTTATCCTGCATGGGCTAAAACGCTATTAAACTTTATTTTATTCAAATTAAGATTCTGTCCCGAACACTGCAATTCAGGTCTAGTTAGAATATGGAATCTTTCATCTGTGTTTATATAGTACTTATCTGGTGTGCAAGTTCTATTTCTGACATTTCCTCAACCTCAGCCACATCACTTGTGTTCATAATTGGTCTCAACTAAAAGACAGTTTTAATCAATGCTTATACAGTTATAATAGTTATTATAATTTTTTTTATAAATTACTCTATTTCAGTTGCCAAAATATAAAAAAAAAAGAGATTTATTTAATCAACTGACACAAGGAGAAGTTTGTTACTAAGGATGATGTAACTACAGCATCACATGTTCTTGGTAACTTATATCTGTGCTAAATTAGAAATCTCCTGCTCAGCCAATTCTTTTTATTTTTTTTCGTCCTGTGGGATTTCAGACCAAACACACACCTCTAGTCTCAAATAGATGCCCTGTAAACCTTTCTGAATCATGTCCATCTCTTATTCCAATTTTAATTTCTTTCTATTTAAAACAATCCGGGTATTTATTCATGTACTGATTGAAACGTTCACGAAATGAATCTGACTTTTGTAGTAAATTCTATTAAGAGACACTATTACAAGCCCAAAATGTGTGTTTTGTTGAATTTAAGTTTCAGCAGAAGAGAGGAAAAAGTTTTCCCCTCAGTACCTGGTCCTTTCAAAAACCTTCACAGCAGTGTCTGGAGCCAGAGATGACACCAGATTCACCACTTCCATTATGACAGAAGGAAGGAGAAAAAGAGATGCGATCTCAGTCGTGCAGTGCTGGATAGAGGGACAGCCTGCAAGAGATAGAGAGATATAAAGACAAACAGAAAGAGAGAGAGAGAGAGAGAGAGAGAGAGAGAGAGAGATGATTTGTTATAATAATTATTTATAATGTTAATATAGCTAGCTATAACAACAGTAGACAATCGGGAATATAATGTAATATAAGACTGAACCTTACCTAGTTTGGCCATATAGATGACCCATGGCTGGAAGGAGGATTGATAGAGAGGATGAAGAGTGCCAATGTCTCCCTCCTCTAACTTAGACACATGACGCCTGAAAACAGAGAGTATGGCATAGATAGAAAGAGACAGAGGATCTTATATATCGTGGAACCTCGGTTTGCGAATGTAATTCGTTCCAGATAAGTATACTCAAACCAATTCATACGTATAACGAAGTGAATTTCCCCATAAGAAATAATGTAAATACGGATAACACGTTCCAGGACCCAGAAAATATCCAAAAAAATTAAAAATACATTACAGTAAATGTAATACATTTATAAGTGATATTTGTTGTATTACGATATATTGTAATGATAATAAACTAAAATGAAAAGAAAAAAAAAAACACAATGTTTACTTAGAGAAGCATCTGTGCTGCCGTGAGGGAGACGAGGCAGAGTGGAGGAGAAGGGTTACTGCTGGGAAGGTGGGAATCCCCTTCCATTATGATGTCGGAAAGGCTTTCACAATCTTCACTGAGACTAGGTTTTGTTTTTTAATCACTTTCAGTTTTTGACTCACTTGAATCTCATTTCTTTTCAACTTTTACTAAAAACCGATCTAATGGAATAATATATATATATATATACACACATACATATTATTTAACATTTCTTTTTACTCATTGTCTTCACAAATTTAAATGTGCAATAATGAGTTAAGGACATGTTGTTACACTTTTTACATAGATTTAACCAAATCTAGCTAAGTATTAGCAGCATTACTGTGTATAAATAAATTAATATAAAAAAAAATAAAAAAATAGTGGCACAATGCCCTATATTTTATAGTGACACTACTATTACTGCCTGTAGTCTATCTCCGTAATGAGAATTGCCCACCATCCAAAGACCAATTCTATGCTTGTCCCTTTCTTGTGACATGCTGTCTTTATAAAGCTGTCTAACCGATATATTGTCACAGAGAGAGACAAGTGTAGACACAAGGTGGCAGGTGAAACGTGTACCTTTGAGCCTGCTCTCTCTCCACTGCGACGGCTCTCTCATGACTCCACTGCTGCTTGACACTTTCTGTTTTGTGTCTCCGCCGTGACACACGGCTGTCCTCCGCCTTCTCTTGCACGATGTCGTCTGTGGTCTTTGGGCTGCCCAGTTCTGACGAGTCTGGTTTACTCTAACACACACAAATTTTCAAAATACATCTATTGTTTTCTGCATCTAATTTACTATTTACATTCCAATATTCAGGTGTGGCTGTTCATCATATCTCTGTGTGTTATATGTTGGAACTGTTGGAGCGTTTTCTTTCCTTGAATCATTAATATAGCAAGGATCTGTCTATCAGGATCTGTTTGGCCATTGGTCTGTAAAGCCCTTTATTCATTACTACCTACCTATTTATTAATATGCGTATCTGCCTGTCTGTCATTTTCCCATTTCAGTCATTTACATTGCATAAAAAAGTAAAGCTGTGTGTGTGTGTGTGTGAGTGTGTGTCTATGTGCACTATATGCTATGTGCACTATAAGGCACATGTCTCAAGAAAGCCAGTAGGACACCCACCAAAATTTCCCAGAAGCTCCGGCGCATGTTTTTTCCAGTGGGTGTAGTCGACTCAGGAGTGTTAGATCCAGTTGCTGGCATAGAGCTTGGAGTGGAGCTAAGCACAATTGGAACAGGGCCACTCTTAATTGTGGAGGCTCGTCGAGGGCTTTCCTTTGCGTCTTTACTCTCAGGCTGAAGACTGATGCCTAAAAAACAGGGTTTTCCTAATAAAAACTGACATTCAAGATTCATCTGTAACGGAATTTTTTTTTACATATAGTATGTGTGTATATATATATATATATATATATATATATATATATATAGTATACATTCATATGCACTGAACAGACAGTGTTTATTAAGTAAAAAGTCATAGCTGCTGATGTTCTTATCTCAGTTAGCCATGACATATTTCATGTGAAAAGACTTGCTTCTGTACACACTGACACTGGTGGTGATGTTTTGTACACAACAACCTGGCCATAATCCTGCTGTGTTCTTTTCCTTCTGTCAAGGAACAGCTGTCTATGTAATGTAAAAACACTCCCTAACTGTGCACAGACAGAAAAAAAATGACCTCCAGTGTATTGCTGTAAAACACTAGCAGATTTCAAATCCTCTGAAAATATGAAATTCTAACATTAGTTAATTTATTTCAAATAAGAGTTGTTACCCCAAAAGAGGAAACACTACATGAATGCAACACAAACAGTGTCCTAGTAACCAACATCTGTGCAAAAATAAAAGTACATCCTCTTTTAATTTTATGGTTATATGTAACATTTATTTTAGATTGAGGAGGCTCAATCCAATTGTCCTGGCAACCCTTCCAAACAAACCATAGTTGTTCAGTCTTTTTCTAATCGTTAACTTCTCACATTGCTAACTGCAGCCTGTAGAGTTTGCAACTCTTGGGTTTTTTCCAATTTCTATAAGCATTGCACGGTGTGACCTTTGGGTGAATTTGATGGGACGTACACTCCAGGGAAGAATTGCAACTCTCTTAAATGTCTTTCACTTGTGAATAATAAGTTCATAACAAATGTTCCTCACTGTAGAAAGTCAGACTTTGAAATGAATGGAAATGGCCTTATAACCCTTCCCAGATTGATCAGAGGGAACAACTGCTTCTCGAAAATCACTGCTTATTTCTTTCCTTTTTGGCATTGTCTTGACACATACCTGAATGCTCCAGACTAGCAAACTGCTAAAACTTGGTCTTTCATAGAGGTGGTGAATTTATTAAGGATGTCTAATTAGCAACACCTGGCTGCTGCTTGGCCTCTTAAACCCTATAGAAGCAGTAAACAGCAGTGTACGTCGATTTCACACAACTGCTTATAGATCTTGGCTTTATTTTTGTAAAATAAACAATGACATGCTGTATTATGTCATGTATTATTCTTCATCTAAGATGGTATTTAACTAATTTTAAGACCTTCCAAGGATAATATGATTATCATACACTTATATATAAAACTAAAGAATGTTTTTACATGAATATATGCCTCGTGTGTGTGTTCTCATTCATACAGCTGTAAGACATGTCAACACGCACAGTTTTTCACTTAAATGAAGATAAATAACATGAATTAGTGATCATGTAAATGTGATCAATACAATTTTTGTTAATGGACTGTTGGGGAAAAAAACTGTTGAAAGAACTGAAAATTAATTATGTCAGTGTTTCGTCTCACTGGTATTATTGTCTTTCTGTACTGCTTCATGAACGCAGAATGTCTCCAGACACAGCGGGTTTGGCAGGACCTTCATCTCCATGATGAGATCACACAGTGCGTGGCGCAGCGCTGAGCGGAGTTTTTCTGTCAGCTGCAGAGGGCTCACGTTCCCCTGCTCCCAGATATCGAACCGCACCCATACTATGCCTTCTGAAAACACACACACGCACACACACACACACACACACACACACACACACACGGGATATAATGTGTATACTCTCTAAATATATATGACTGGTACTTCTAATATCATGAAAATTAGATCTCATTTTGAAAGTATGTACAGTTTAACAAAGCGCACACAAACTAAACTTACACTGGCATACAATAAAAACACAACAATCATGAATAGTATGAGCAACGGGCAAGAGCAAAAAAAATTGTGAAAGATATAATGATTAGAATAATGTTGCTCCTTTACTGTTTTTACACACTAGCAGCTTCTGTAACATTCCAGTGGTTGCGTATTTTTCTTTTTTTTTTTTTTTAACACAAATTTAATAGACAAAATAAATGTGAACATCTAAGCATTTAAAAAGGTCACATTGTCTTTTTGTAATATTTTGCATTATAGGATTCCTTTTACATTAATAAACCAAGTCTTTGCTGTCATATTTTTTTTTAGAAATGCAAGTTTATAACAGACCTTTTCAAAGCTCTTGATTCAAATTTGGATTTCCTGAAAGCTGCTATTTGACAATATCAAATTTTTTCAAAGCCCTATACAAATAAAACTGAATCAAAACAGGTACCTGTGCTGTGTTTATCTGAATCCATTTTCACCACAGACGTGAGGCTGTCGAAGTGCTCAGGCTGGAAACAGATGGAGGTGGCGTCTCCTTTCGGTGTGCCACAATCTTGAGCACAGATATTCAGCGGCCGATCCTGAGCATCCACGAATGATAGTGCAATGCATGCAATACCTGTAGAAAAACACCAAACACACACACACCTGTTAGAACTGGACTGTAGTGACTGATGGCATCTAATGTAAGAAATGTGAAAAGCATTTTGTTAAATACAATTAGCCAGCCAAGTGGTTCTGTGCACGAAGGCAAAGGCTGCTGCTTATTATGCAAATGCAAACGCTTGTAAACACATCTAATGCCTTGAACGCGGCACAGAAATTAAGTGAAAAGGCACAGTCCACTATGGATTGTCTGAAATCCAAAGGGAGGATTTTCTTTGCTGTGCATGAATTTTGCAGCGAGTTACGTTATTAACAGGACGTCACCCAATTTTATCTTTCATTTCTACTATTTCAGAATCACAAGTGAATCTACAGTTCAATCAGATCAGAGATAGTCATCGAGTAATGTGAATGGGGGAAATATAGAGCCTTTACAAGCCTTTTGCTTTCACATTGGGAATAACTGGAAGCCGCCAGAGATTCAGACATTTTTTCCAATAATAGTGCAATATGGTCAGGGATGCCACTGCCCAGCTGATAGAAGGAACAGCTATTTACATAGCTAGGAGGAAAAATGGCACGGATATAATACACACCACAGATTGCAGAACTAAAAAAGCACAGATAAATGCAAAGAGAGAATGTGTGTAACACTAAATTAGTAAACACCTAATAGAATGTGTTTTAAACCAACTATTATTGTCAGATGGAGGAATAAATGACGGTGTTGTATGCTATAATGGCTGCAGGGAGAAAAGGATCTGTAAAAGTGCTCCTTTCTGCAGCGAGGTAAAAGTAGCCTGCTGCTCTGTGCGTCCACTTGTGCTGCACTTAGCTTATCACCCCGCAGCCTTGGCCAGAGGGTGTTAAAAGCACTCGAACAGTCAAAGAACATGACTCTCGCAATGCTCGCTGTCTTCTCAGGGGCAACAGGTAGATCACAGCATCCTCCACACAAACTCGTGCTCAATATGCAAACTGCAGGGGGTCCAGGGCTGTATGCTCAACCTAGGACAAGCCATTTGAGGAAATTTATAGCCAAAGCACTAGCTTGTAGTGCAGGATGCTTCTGCTGGGGGAGGCAAAAATTGGACACATCCAGCAAAAATAAAAGGATTTAATATATTGTTTGCCCTAATTTTACTCATTGATGCACCAGGATGACCGTCATATCGGTGTGACCGACATTTGGACTGGTCTGGAAAATGACCAGAAAATTTATCCAGTTGATAGAAAGCATAAGATAAAACACCAGTCAACAGATGATCATAAAGTGCACAGAATCATAACCATGTATTGTTTTTTAAAAAAAATAAAAATAAATAAATAAATAAAAAACTATTACTTCCAATAGACAACACCACTGCCATTCATGCTCGAGAGTACAATAAAGCAAGATCAGCCTCAAACTCTGTAATGCTCTCTGTCCCCTATCAATCAGAGCGACACGAGCCAATCAAATCTGAGATTTTATGTAAATGTACTTTACAGTCATACTTGTGTTCAGTCTGCATTTGCACAGCACCTAACTTCTATTTTGCACATCTAAATATATTCGCACTATTATAATGTTCCACTTAATTATTAATCAATATACACCAATTAGGCAATACAATATGACCATCGATCAGGCATAAAATTATGACCACCTGCCTGATATGTTGTTGGTCTCCCTTAGCTGCCAAACAGCCCTGACTCATCGAGCATCAACAGCCTTCGCCAGCCTTCACTCCTCACGTGCATCAATGAGCCTTGGCCGCCCATGACCCTGTCGCCGGTTCACCACTGTTCCTTCCTTAGACCACTTATGATAGATACTGACCACTGCAGACTGGAAACATCCCACGAGAGATGCAGTTTTGGAGATGCTCTGACATGCTCTGATTTCGTCTAGACATGACAATTTGGCCCTCGTCAAAATCGCTCAAATCTTTACGCTTGTCTATTTTTCCTGCTTTCCAACTTTAAGGACAAACTGTTTACTTGGTGCTTAATATATCCCACCCACTAACAGGTGCCATGATGAAGAGATAATCAGTGTTATTCACTTCACCGGTCATAATGTTATGTCTGGTCCGTGTATTTTATCAACGCTTCTATTTTATTTTATTTTCTCATATTTTATATTATTTTATATTTATAGTTCCTTGTATCCTTGTATCTGAAATTTGTACACAAATTTCTGAGCAGCCGATCGGATTTACATTTCACCGTAATTTGTATTCTGTATATGTACAATAAATACAAATCTTGAATCATAAATGTATGCAGAAAAGGGTTGAAAATGCTTTCTTTTAAGGATATAAAGCAGAAATAAAAAATGTCTGCTTTCTCCTTTTCGGGTTAGTAGCTGTTGTGTGATGGGAGACAGTTAGATGTGATTGTGACCTGACCAAGACCAATTTGTCTGGAAAGCTTATTTAAACCTTGTTGAGCACAAAGATGAAGCTCAAAGTAACAAAACTGTAGTGTTTAGTAAAGTGAAATGACAGTTTTGTCTACTCTGGTGGTTGTTGTTCTTTTTATGAATGACTATTTATGTGAAGCATAACATCAGTTCTCTTTCAAACATTCGCTCGGTATCTCACTATGGGAATCGCCTCGGGCGTGACCAATCCTGGAAGCATCAGTCACACCACGTCTGTCGGCTGACAGACCAATCACGACAGTGATGCGGGAGTCCCGCCTCCCTATATACACCGCTGCTGGCGGTCCCTGCCTCATTCTCGTTCTCTTCCCTGTGAAGATCCTTTTAGGAAGCTATCCTCAGCAGATCCTCTGGGGGCGGTCGTTTAACTGTTCACAGACAGGCCGTTAAGGTACGTCTCCGAGCGCGGCTGCTTCTTGGGGAGAATATCCACTGTCAAAGCGGATATTCCCTTCTGCTATTTTTTCTTTTCACATCGCGTCAAGCGAGTATTTACATTATTGTTCAAGACCCATTTCTCGAGAAGCACGTCGTGGTGATCTCGTTGGTTTTTCCTTTTTTTCCGGTGATTGCACCTCCGTTATGGCGGCTGCGAGCTCATCCGGGTGCATGGCTGGGAAAGTCCAATCCCGACCGTGTGCATGCGGGTCTACGATCTCGGAAAAAGACTCTCATCCCCTGTGCATCGTGTGCTTAGGAGTTCGGCACGCTCAAACCGTGCTCGCTAACCCCGAGTGCTGCCCGCACTGCGCTCTTTTCCCGTCAAGGGTTCGAGAGCGCCGTCTGCGAGTCGCGGCCGCGAATAAGGGAGACCCGTGTCTCTCTCCGCTGCCCGCAAGCACAGTGCAGCTGGGGAGAGTTTATGGACGAGGTTTCTCCTGTCCTTTCCTTCTCTCTTCGAATCACACTCTCTGCTGGATAACAAGGGTGTGGAAGAGGAAGATGATGAGGTCGTTCATTTTTTGGAAGAGGATTTGGAGGACGATGAGGAGGATGCAATCCTCCCTCCTGATCTTCTCTCCAGGCCTGGAAGTGCTACGGGCCCTTCCCCCATGCCAGGTGAGCTGGACCTCGTGGAGGTGTGTAGGAGAGCGGCCAAAAAACTTTCCATCGAATGGCCGTCTCAGCAGGTGCATCCCAACGCTGAGAGGGATTTATATGACGGGAAGAGGCTGCCATCACGCACTTCCCCAGTTAAGCAGCTGATTCCTGCTGTACCGGCGTGTGTCACAGAAATGCGTCGTTTTTGGGACAAACCTTTCTCGCATAGAGTGCCCGTTAAGGGTTTCTCTAGACTGGAGGTGCACGATATGGAGGCTTTGGGGATGTACAACCCCCCCTCTGTAGAGCTGTCGGTGGCTAGCCACCTCCACCCAAATCGACGAGCTGCTCTATCCTTCTCCTCCCCTTCTCTGCCAGGACGTACAGAAAGGCTGTCCGCCTCCCTTTTTCAGAAGATCTACCGCTCCTCGGCCCTGGCGGTTAGAGCTCTGAATGCCACCTCCATGCTCACGGCTTACCAGGCAGAGCTCATGGAAGAGATGGGGAGGCAGATTGATGCTGGGTCACCAGATTCTACCTTGTGGGAAGAAATCTGCGTCATTGCAGATCTCAACCTGCGTTCCTCTAGGGGAGCGGTCCAGAGCTGCGGCCGCAGCATGGGCCTCGCTGTGGTAGGCGAAAGGTTGGGTTTGACGGGCTTATCGGAGAGGGAGAAGGTGGAGTTCCTTGATGCCCCGATAGAGCCAAAAGCCCTTTTCGGGGCTGCGGTGGCGAATATGCGCCAGCAATGCGACCTTCGCAAGAAGGATGGTGAAGCGTTTGAGGCATGCCTCCCAAGAAAGCCTCCTGCTCGCCTCCCAACCCGCACGCTCATATTTCGCCCCTGCATCCAGAGAGAGACAGCCTGGTTTCAGGGCTCCTAGGCAACCCCCACCCCAGCAGTCAATGCGCGGGGAGGCTCGCCAGAAACAGCCCCAGCCCAGGAAAAAGACCTCTTTTGCAGAGGCAGCTGCTAGGCATCGCCCAGCGGACCCTCAGGGAGGGAAGAAAAGGCGGGCGACCTAGCCTGTGGTCTGATTTTGGGTCAAAAGAGAGGTGGCAGCACTCTCGGAGTTTCTGTAGCACCCCTCGACTCATATCAGGAGTCTTGTCCTCCCCCTCCAGCGAAAAGGCGTTGGGGAGCGTTTCAAAGACTGTGTTCGACGAACAAAATTTCTCCGGTTGGAGTGTTGGCACCAGTTCCCCCAGTGCCCGGAAAGTTACTTCTCCCTCTCCGCTGGGTTATGCAAGAGAGAGAGCAGAATGTTCCATGTTCGTCCAAATTTATTAAAGATTTGTTCTGTGCATCCAGGCAGTGGGCCGAGGGCACAGACGTGTGTGACAAAAAGAAAAGTAAAAAAATCCACACACACAATAAAAAAACTCGAACCAGAGTTGCAACCCCCGGCTCCGCCGCCAGATGGTGCCACCGCGCCTGCAATTTGCCGTGAGACCACCGCTTTTCAGCGGCGTGATTTGGTCGACAGCAGAGGGCGAATCTGCTCAGGTTTTGGAGGGCGAAATAACCTCCTTACTGAGCAAAGGGGTAATTCGATCGGTGCCGCGAGAGGACAGCCAGCTCGGCTTTTACTCCCGGTACTTTGTTGTTCCCAAGAAAGGGGGGGGGTCTCCGTCCCATTCTGGATTTATGGAACCTCAACAAACACCTCAGAAAGTACAAGTTCAAGATGCTCACTTTGAAAGCTTTGTACAGTGTTATTCGTCCCAGAGACTGGTTTACGTCAGTGGATCTGAAGGACGCGTATTATCACATAAGCATTTATCCGGCACACAGAAAATTCCTACGCTTTGCCTATCAGGGCACAGCCTACGAATATTTGGCGGTTTCATTCGGGCTGGCTCTAGCTCCGCGGATCTTTACCAAATGTGTCGAAGCTGCACTGTCACCGCTGAGAGCAGCGGGTCTCAGAGTGTCAGCGTATTTGGACGATCTCCTCCTCTGCGCTCCGTCACGGCAGCGAGCGGAGGTGGATACGAGTGTGCTTCTGTCTCACCTGACTGGCTTGGGTTTCAGGATAAACGAGACAAAGAGCTGCTTGGTGCCCACACAGGAAATAATATACCTGGGTCTCAGATTGAACTCAGACCGTTATCAGGCTTTTCTATCAGAAGAGCGCATCAGGTCGATTCGCAGTTGTCTCTCTCTTTTCCAGAGAGGAAGGAAAGTCCCTTTTAGACTCTGTTTACGCCTGCTGGGGCTGATGGCTTCGGCGGTGTCTGTCATACCGTTGGGACTGTTGCGAATGAGAGAGTTTCAATGCTGGGTTACGGCACAGCGCTTATGTCCGGCGCCACCTCAATCGCAAAGTGATGGTGACGTCACTGTGCTTACGCGCTCTCCATCACTGGTAAAATCGCGATTTTCTCGAGTCGGGAACCCCGCTGGGGGCTGTTTCCCTGAGGAAAGTAGTGACGACAGATGCGTCACTCGCAGGTTGGGGTGCGGTGTGCGAAGGCAGGATAGCGAAAGGGAAATGGCCCGTTTCGCTCGTGCGCCGCACATAAACTTTCTGGAGCTGTTAACGGTGTTTCTAGCTTTGAAACATTTCGCAGTTTCTTCGAGTCACCACGTATTGGTCAGATCAGACAACACGACGGCGGTGGCGTACATAAATCGCCAGGGCGGAACGCACTCTCCTCGACTTCACCGTCTAGCGCGAGATCTCATGGTGTGGGGCATGGAGCATTTCCTGTCGCTGCGGCGACTCATGTGCCGGGAATGTTGAATGCGGGGCGGATCTCTTGTCCAGGGAAATCCTGCACGGGAGTGGTCTCTCCATCCTCAGGTGGTAAACCTGTTATGGGAGAGATTCGGCCGGGCCGCCGTGAGATCTCTTCGCCTCGCACGAAAACACTCATTGCCCTCTGTTCTTTTCTCTGGCGAAACGGTGCACCTATGGGTGTGGATCGTTAGCCCACCCGTGGCCAAACGTTCTGCTTTACGCATTTCCTCCTCTAAGTTTGATCGTGCCGACTCTACAAAGAGTAAGAGAAGGCGGTCACTCTGTCATACTAATCGCTCCCAACTGGCCAGGGAAAGTGTGGCTGACGGAGATTTTCCAACTCCTGCACGATCGACCCTGGCCTCTCCCGTTGCGCAGGGATCTCCTCTCGCAAGCACGCGGAGAGATTTTTCACCCGGCACCGGACAGAGTAGCTCTCTGGGCCTGGCTCGTGAGAGGATGAATCTCAGTGTCGCTGGTTTGCCTCCGAGGGTGATTGAGACGATTCAGAATGCGAGAGCAGCTTCGACGCGCTCTGCATATGATAGGAAGTGGAGTGTGTTTGAACTATGGTGTGCTCAGAGACATATCATCCCTTTTCACTGTTCTGTGGCAGATGTGTTGTGCTTTTTGCAAGAACTTTTGGATAAGGGCAGGGCTTTCTCTATCTCGCCGCTGTTTCTGCATGCCACGTAGGGATTGACGGTAATACTATCGGTCATCACCCGCTCGTGTGCAGGTTTATGAAGGGAGCGCGGCGTCTGAGCACGTTCTCAAAGCCGCTGGTTCCGCCATGGGATCTGTCAGTGGTCCTGAGCGCGCTCTCTCAGTCTCCTTTTGAGCCGATAGGGAGTATTGATTTAAAGCTCCTGTCGCTGAAGGTCGCTTTGTTATTGGCTCTTTCTACCGCGAAGCGGGTTAGTGAACTTCATGCTTTGTCAGTTCATAACTCCTGTATGCGGTTTGCTTGGTTTCGCGAGTTGCTCTCAAGACTAATCCGGCATTTATCCCGAAGGTGAGCGAGTCAGCTTTCGCCTGCAGGCAGGTGGATTTGGTGGCTTTTCATCCGCCTCCTTTTTCCTCAGCGGAGGAGGAGCGGCTTCACTGTCTGTGTCCTGTCCGTGCGTTACGTCACTATGTTGACAGGACGAAGGGTTTGAGACGGAGTAATCAGCTGTTTGTTTCATGGGTCGATTCCCATAAGGGAAGTCCCGTTTCCCGACAGCGCCTGTCCCATTGGCTCGTGGAGGCTATTATAATGTGTTATAATAGCGTGGGTCTCAACCCTCTGGAAGGACTTAGGGCTCATAGTACCCGAGGCTTGGCCGCCGTGGGCGCTTTTAAGGGTGTTTCTATTCAGGACATCTGTGCGGCAGCATGCTGGGCTTCGCCGCACACTTTTGTCCGTTTTTATAGGCTGGATGTCACGGAGCCTTCGCTGGCTCATTCCGTCCTGAGTGTGTAATATATATTTGTGTATATATTGTAGGTATGATTATATATACATGTATTTGTCTATATAGATGTGTTTTTGGTCATGTATACGTGTATGCGTAAGGGAATGACAACGGGTGATGGAAACATCGTGGTTCGGATGTTTGTCATTTCTCTCGCTTTTCCACTCTCTTCAGTGAGAGGGATTATCTCTTTTTATCACATCACTGAGTTGGTTGACACCTGCTTCGGACAGCATATCTGCAATACGGGAGTTGTCTATATCCCATAGTGAGATACCGAGCGAATGTTTGAAAGAGAACTTTAGGTTACTTACGTAACCCGGTTCTCTGATAACATGAGTGAGGTATCTCACCACACTTCCCTCCTTGCAGTGCACGGAGAAGAGATATGTGAGAATGAGGCAGGGACCGCCAGCAGCGGTGTATATAGGGAGGCGGGACTCCCGCATCACTGTCGTGATTGGTCTGTCAGCCGACAGACGTGGTGTGATTGATGCTTCCAGGATTGGTCACGCCCGAGGCGATTCCCATAGTGAGATACCTCACTCATGTTATCAGAGAACCGGGGTTACGTAAGTAACCTAAAGGTCTGATTCATTCCAAACCTTTCCTTCCCTCGACTACACAATGAACCGCATTACCCCATGTTTGTCTAAATGTAAAGCGTGTGTGCCCTAATGCCAAAAAACTCTGTCGTGTGCATGTTCTATTCTTTAAAATCTGTTGGGATTGTACAAGTCATGTATGCATGCCCAGCTTTCCACACACCGAGCCTAGACAATGTGAGTGGCATGCCTCTAGTGGAGAGAGAGCTTAATGGCTCTTTCACTCTGCAAGAAACAGCTGCATTGCTACAGCAGTCACGTTCAGTGTATGTGTGCGCGTGTGTGTGTTTATCTAGCTGCTGTTATTAGTGCACACCATTAGCACTGTGAATCATACTCCACAGATGATGGATGAGTGCGAGGGTCACGCACACCACCTGCAGTCCTTGCTTTATCTCTCCTCTTCATCGCATCTCACCTCCTCACTTTTTCTCTCTTTTTCTCTGTTTCAGCCTCGCTCAGTCACTGTCGTTCTCTCCTTACTCTTTCTAGCATTCCATCTCTCTCTCCCCTTTTCTCTCTCTCCTGCAGTAGGACATGTGTTGCTCACAACCCACACGACCAATAACTGGCCACTTCTCCTTCTCCAACCACTGCAATGTGATTTTTGTGGTGATTTTGATTTTGTGAAAGAGAAGAAGATAGAGAGAGAGAGAGAGAGAGAGAGAGAGAGAGAGAGAGAGAGAGAGGCTGTGTTGTACAATCATTGTAATGATGGAGTGTTCATCCAAGCTGTGTGTCTTCGCCCTTTATTTAGTGAAAGCTCTATTTACCACACAACATTACGAGAGGCTTGATGAGGCCTGACCGACTCTTCTGTCTTCTGTGCCCTCCAGACAGCCGTGGGTGTTCCTCTAAGACCCATAAGAGCTGTAAATCAGTGATCATGTCAACAATCTAAGTTAGCTCAGTTCTGCCATTATTACTTTACTCGCTGCAAAACAACTATGTTAACAAGTGGGAAAGAAATCTTAAATATTTAGTCAAATGTATCGTGTATTTCCTGTGCGAAGATCACACTAGTACCAAAAGAATGATTTATCATCAATAACAAGCTTGAAAAAAAGTCTTGCCATACTACTGCATCCTGCTTACTAGACAGCTTACTTCAACATTGCTCCTGAATTCACATTGCTCAGTTCGCCCTGTTCATTGAGCATTACAAAACGCTTCGTTTTTATCAGGAAAAGTTTCAGCCGTATGTACATTCACATGACCGAAACCTAAAGACAGAGACAACAGAATTTGCGTCAGCTGTAATTCTATCACAGCTCAATAAAAATGTGGCATGAGACAGTGGAACAGAGCATAAAAAAATCTATTTGCCTTTTTTTTTATGGCTATCTGTGAGTATCCCAATCCATCAACATGACACAAACAATTTACTATGGAACTACAGTTACAGAGAGTTACCAATTAATATTCTAAATAGGGTTAAACTCTGTATAATAGTTTGCACGATGCAAACTGCATTTACAATCACAAAATCTTATAAGGACAAATACATTTCTTTATACTTCATCCTACATCTGATATCCATCAGTTGTCAACATCAGAGCATGTGTGCAAACGTAAATGGATCTACACAAAGAGCCTGAAAAAAACAGCATTATTTGCAAAAGGATATTTATCATAAATACTAAATATGAGCACATTTCAAAAAGCTCACACACTCTGAGTTAGCACAAACACCCAACATTACTCCATGCTACAAACCCGAGAAAGATTTCAGGGAAAACCGCATTCAGCCGTGAAAACAAAAACTGTTGGCGTTTTTTAAAAAGTTTTCTCTGAAAGCGTGAAGCAAATTTTCACAATACTGACATAAAGCACTTTTTTTTTTTCTCCGATGGACCACAGGACAAAAATAAATGAAATGAAATAACAGCTGCTAGCAGCCCATCTCATGCAGGCCTAAGCGTGGCTTTGTGGATTTTAGAACAAATAAGGCACCACAAACTAAACAAAGCTGAATAAGTAAGAGCAGAACCACACTCATACACACACACACATACAGCCAGGAAGAGAAACACTGATGGGAAATGGAGCTGTGGTACCTTGGAACTGTGAGGGTGGGAAGAGGTTCTGAACGAGCTCCGACATGGTACCTGAGTCACAACAAAGAACACCCACAACAACAGTGAGCACAGAAAAGAACACACCATGACGCAGAGACTCAATCACACAGACAGGGACAGAGACAAGAAGTGAAGGAGAGAAGAGAAAGACACAAAGTTGCATTGAGTGCGGAAAATAAATGTTGTACCTCAGATCTTTACATATTTCCGATTTCTCATGTTCACCAGTTTAAGCCGAGTTTGTTTACACTGCTAGTTACAAAAGTATTTAAACCTTTCATTAAAAAAAGTGAATGCTTGGATTTAGGAATCTCTTTCTCTCTCTGATCAATACTTGCTGCAATAACAGAAGTGTTTTAGTTGACTGTTTATTATAAGGAGAGTAAAAGCTCCGTTTGGTCCACTTTTGTACTGTTGCAATACAACTTATAAATTAATTCAGACAAATCCACAGCCATCTGCGAGAACAAAAGCAACCCTACTTTCTCAATGAGAGGAGGACATTCTTTTATCCTCTGTAACACTGACTAAACTGGTACTTGTTGGCTAATAAATATACAATAAATCTTAATTAATCACCATCAGAAGTTAATCACAGGAACACTGAGGCAGAAATACAATCCAACATAGGACACCATGCGCACACATATGCATTTACCAATCCAATGTACCCAATAAACTACCACAGAAGCTGGAGAACCCAGAAGAAACCCAAGCAGACAAAAAGAGAACCTTTCTCTGCACAGACAAGAAGAAACTTGCCTGGAGCTCCTGGTATCCCACTAAGAGAAGTTCAGTTTCTTCAACATGGTCCAGTGACTGGTTCCATTTTTTCTTGGCTGAATCACATATTCTAGATTATCATGCCCATCCAACTCACTACATCTTCATCAGAAATCCTTTGAGTTCACATGCCCCACTAACATTAGCTAGTTATCTAGCCTGATTTTAGCATTTCCTTCTACTATAATATTGCATATTAGACAACCAATGGTTACAGATGCAACATACAAATTAAACAAGTACAAAATGTTTTCTTTACTCAGAATTATGATTAAATGTTTGTATAACTCAGTGGTTCTCAATTTTTTATTTTTTTATTTAGAGGGTGGTGGATTTTCAAGCTCCACCTGTCCTCAATCACCCAAAAAAATGGTTAAAATACTTAAATAGAAATAAAAATATAAAATATCTAATTTATTGAAATATCACATTCAAAATCAATAACATCAAAAAGCACCAAGTTCAAAATGAGAGAAAATAAAAGTGTAGTTGTGTTGGTTACCCTAACTGATTTATGGACAAGAAGAATAAGTATGGATATGCATTGGGACACCTGACTTTTTCAGTCAAATTTGGTTTTTCCCCAAATTATTACCACTGATTCAGAGGCACACACTTGAATAGATTGTGTTTGGATGCAGTAGCAGTAAATTTTTCCTTAACTTCAACTAGGAGGCCCAAACTTGTTCCAGCATGACCTGTTCTGTGCATGAGGAAGCACAATGAAGATTTGGTTTACATGGGTTGGAGTGGAAAACCTTAAGTGGCCTGCTATAGAGCTACTCAACCCTACTGAATACCTTTGGGAAGAACTGGAACGTTGACTGCACCCCTGGCCTCCCCACCCTACATCAGTACCTGTCTTTATTAACACCCGAGTGGCCGAAAAAGCACATATTTCAACAAACACCCTCCAAAAGCTAGTGGAACATCATCCCAGAAGAGTGAAGGTTATCATAACAGCAAATGGGGACTAAATGTGGATTTAGATGTTCAAAAAAGTACATAACTCTTAGGGTCATGTGTCCACCACTAACCCTCGTCCATATAGTGTACTCCCACAGCACTTAACTGTGTCCTTTGGCTCAGTTTATCCGCTCAAATCTATGATAAAAATGTCACCTCCATCCCAAAACACAGCATGTTTGGTTCACTTTATGCATTTGAGTCTATTCAGGACTGGATCGCTTTCTCATTGCAATCAAAGCACGCTACAGTTCGATTGGAACCTTCACCACCATGCTGAGATGGTCTCAGACAGGTTGTTTTGGTCTTCAACCGAGTGAGACTGCTGTGTTCTCACCTTTACAAACGACCAAAGGGAAAAATGCAGCAGGGTTCGATGCAAATGGAACATTGGGTATGTGAAAGCAGCCTCATTATCTAAGGTCAACTTGTAACTATTAAAAGTAAACCGCACTTAGAATAACTAAACCTTACCACTAACTAATAAAAGCATAATTTCCCCCGTCATGTGGAAAGTGTAAAGGTCAGTAAACCCGGCAAACTTGGAATTGAAGCTTCCACTAATTACTACACGGAGTGACATTTAGGCCTTTTAATAAATTTGACAGCACATGAAGGCAGTATTATCTCTCCTCCTCCCGGGTTGCGAGCTGACACATGGCAGAGCAGACTTAACTACCAAGTGGGATACGAATCTAAAATTGGATTGAAATTTTGGTATATAAAAATGAGCTTCAAGCGAATGAATAGAGATGTTAATGAAAAATAGGTAAAAGGACAGCAGGTTAGAAAGTGAGGGATTGGCTTACTGATCAGACGAGTGCCTAGCCTGGTATCAAAGAGGATTTCTGTCTGTCTAGAAGTCGTCTTTAAAATGCAAACACTCTCTGCAGTAGGATACAAGAAGGAAACAGCTGGACTTCAAAGTCCCATCAGCGTCGGATATCACACCTGTGCTGCACGTATAGAGGCACAAAACGCTGCCCACGCTGCTTAATCCGTGACTGCAGCTGAACAAGATTAAACCCACACATCCTTGAACCGAGGCCAAAAACCCCACGCAGTCGTTATTATCCAAACCCACAGTTCTGCTAAAATTAAGCCTGCTTAATTTTAAGACTCGAGGCGCAAAATCGGTACCTGAACAACTCACGATACGCTTGGCCAGTATTTTGAAGAGTCATCATTTAATTAGCCGACAGTCGCTCCAGGCTTGATACACCAGCAGCCTTCCTGCTTCCACCTGCCAATTATCCCACGACAGCCAGACATATTATTATTAGCCAGACATATTATCATATTAAATTACTGAGTCACTTCTCAGTTATGTGCTGGACTGAGTTCTTCTCTTCACAACCAACACAGGGCACTTAGACTTTAATACTAGGTATAAAAACACCGGTAACTGCAAGAGCTGGGCATGACCAAAGATTAAATCTAAATATCAGCGTTATAGTCAACCTAAATAAATATATCAGTGAAGCACAAAGTGCCTTTAACAAGCACAAGGTTTAACTTTTAGACCTGTACTTAAAGATGGCAACTAAAGCGATGATTTTACAGAAGCAATTTGTAATATATAAAGCCCTCTGTGGCCCGTGAGTCAAGATTTCTTACACTTTTCTGAAAAGAATTGAAATACATTGGCTTGTGAAAAAAGCTAAAACAGGCCAATCTGGCCAATGCCAGTCAATTTAAAAACATAAAAAAAAAATTTTCTACTAGCCAATTCTAATGCATGACATCTTTTTTTACCCCTTTAAATTAAACTTGCCTAGCTTTATTATCCATCACCCTGTAAGTCCATCTCAAGTCAGTCTTTATGAAATTAACAAAGTTTGGAAATGATTCCTCTGCTGCTGCTTTTCTATAGCGTGGGTCAGACCAGTGCAACTCAGAAATAAATCTTTATTGGGATGTCATTCTGTAGAAAATTCTCCAAAAGCAGCTGGTAAAATGAGAGTGGGATTCACGAGTACCGAGACTGAAGTCATGAAATCCCACGACACTGTGTTTATTTCTACACAGTGTTTATCTCAAAACTCGTTCAGTCACAAACCATTGACGTTATGCTACAGTTTAACTGCTTTCAGATTCTCAATGTCAGCATCAGCAGGTATGTACATCAAGGTCACAACAATTCAAATTTTCCCTGACTTGTGCATTAGTTTGGGGGCCAGAGCAGGATAGGAATTTTTGAAAGTGGGATGTCAGTGTACTCATTAGAATATAACTCATGTAACTCCTACATAGTACTCAGATCAGTGTATCCAGCTCACCCATAAGCACTCCAGCTTACCTTGTTTCTTTCATTTTGTTTCATTTAAAGTTGTATATCATAAAAAATTTAATACTGTACAAAAATGGAACCCTAATGTGACCAAAATCTAATAGCAATGCTTAGAGCTTGCTTATCATTAAACATTTTAAACCTCACAGATTGTTTCACTCATCATCAGTCTCATTGTTCATTCATCAGTGTCTCACTCAATAACAGTTTCACCCAGTAACCTCTCACCCTCTGCAAGCCTCACACATCATCTGCCTGTTTACCTCACTCGTCTGTCCCACCGACCGCCAGCCTCATTCATCATCTGTCTCACCCACTTCCTGTCTCATGTGCTGTCCCTTATACCCTACGACTGTCTCACACACAGCCTGTCTCACTCATCTTCCTTCTAACCTGCTTTCCAGATCAGCCACATTGCACTAGTACTACAAGTAGTCTGCTTGTTAATATCATGAAAAGCATCTACGCTAATTCCTCTCCCCTGCTTTTCTCTCTTTACCATCCCGAGGCATCCTGGGGTTGCGCCAGCCCAGTCACGTCCCACTCAAGAAGATTGTGGACCTTTACAAAGGGGTAGAGACGTACCAGCGCCATTTGGATTCCACTTCATGTGGAGTTTTGACACTGGACCTCTTTGAGTGTTTAAAAGCTCTGGCGTGGAGAACCTGGTGTTGGATCTGTGATAATCGCAAATGTTGAGCTATTTTATGAGTTGCTCAGTAGCTCCTAGTTTTATAACCACAAATGACTGTAAAAGACTGTAGAAAGAACATTACTCATAATCTTACACTCCAGTGCTCATGTTAGTTCTCACTCTCCAGTGTTCTGTATTGTTTAATGATTTATAATCGCACTCTTGATGTCACCCAAATGAGGATGGGTTCCCCTTTAGAGTCTGTTTCCTCTCAAGGTTTCTCCCTCATGTCATCTAAGGGAGTTTTTCCTTGCCACAGTCACTATGGCTGCCCATCAGGGATAAATGCACACCGCTCACCTTAACTCTTAAAATTCTGTAAAGCTGCTCTGTTGTGAAAAGTGCTATAGAAATAAACTTGACTTGACTCTGCTTCAGCAACACTACTGCCTTTGTCTTGTTTTTGTAAGGACATTTAAATAATGAGATCAACCCCATAGACATACAATTAAGGGTGAACATCCAGCACCCAAACTTTCATAATCTTTTGAATATTTACGCTGACTGAAGTCCATTGAGTATGACACTCCACTTCAGTTGATGAATTACTGATTTAAGGAGCCGTCTCCTTAAAAGAAAGGTGAAAGCATTCCAAATGAACAAGAAACTGCGTGGTAACTGTTTTCTTCGCATGAGATTAACCAGGTCTTTTGCCTCAGGACTAAAGAATATATGCATGTATTTTCTTGCTTCGTTCTATTCTTTCTAGGACTGTTGATTTGCTACTTATAAGCTACTTGGTGAGTTCTGCATCCAATTAATGGAAAGCCTAGGGGTGTTTTTGTTGCTGCTAGGGATACTACAGTAGTCAACGAAAGGAGTGTCAACCCTGATTTCCTCGTTAGTATGCACTTCACCATAACTTGTTCTCTCTAAATAGGCTATTTATTCATTGTAAGGACTCGTTTGTTTCTTTTCTCCGACAGATTCACAGCTTTCACTGTAAAAGTCTTCGACTCTGTAACCAATTATCACCAAACAGTGCACAAAACCAATGTGCTGTTGGTTTCCATGGTGCACGACTCCATTTCACTTCTTGCTGCTGATGTGTTGGCACTGCTATATTGAATGATGTTGCAAATGGATTGAAAACTCTTTAAATGATTTGCACACTTTAAAGTCGATCAAAAGGACAGTCTTTTCAGTACACCAAAGCAGGATTAATGTCTTTACACAGATTCTCAATATTTCCAGCGTTTAGCTGTGCTTTGGCCTGGATGCCATGCGGTGCTGATTTGAGCTGAAAATAATTTCGTGCCAACAGACATCTATTTTAACTCCTACAAACTCGCACTCGGCAGATCTAAATGTCCTGTCCTGACTCTGATTACTGTATACTGTTTAGATGGGTTTTAGGATGAGTTTAGATGAGTTTTACTGGAATTGAATAATTCATAGCGGATACTGAATAATATGTTTTATGATAGATAACTGAATAAGGAGTCTGAGGTTTAACAGGTCTCTCCGCTCCCCATGCTGTGTTTTAAGGCAGCCTGCAAGGAAAATATGAAATGGTAATCCTAGATATGAGAGTAAAGCTTTACATAAGATTTAACCAAGATTAACACAGCTTACTTTAAATGAGAAGTATCTGGAAAGATACATATAGCCCAAGTAACAAATTATTCATACACAAGTAATCACAGTTTAAGATTTTCTTTAAGAATTGTGGCTACGTCATATACTGCTTAGAATGAAGCAATGAAAGTTAGAAGGATTAAGCTTGCAGCTTTGCATCACTCAGTCAATCCACATCATAAGTAAACATTCCGATTTTAAAATCGGAATATTTGAGGAAGCAGGGATCACACATTTCTCCTATCCTGATGTTTGATGTGAACATTAACTGATGCATTGTGCTGCTGCCCAATGATTGGCTGACTGGATAACTTTTTTAAATAAATCGGTGCACTGGTGTTCCAATTTAAGTGGACGACCAATGAAGGCATATATGATTAAAAACCACAGTCAGTTCTCATGTCAGTAAAGCATTCTGTAGTAAAAAAAAAAAGAATGAGAGAGGACGACAGAAAGAAAGACTCACATAGAAAGAAAAAAGGGAAGTAGAAAGTCAGTGTGGTGGAACTGAGAGAATGTACCTTTGCCACCTGTTCCTTGGCCTCCAGGCTTGTTGTAGAGAAAGATATCGGAATCAGGTAGATCACTGCTCAAATGGAAGTGGTGCTAAAAGTGAAACAGAGAGAGAGTGAGGGAGAGAGAGAGAGGTGGGTGGATTGATTACAGAACACACTGAAAGACCAAGAAAGCACTGAGGAAAAAAAAGAGAGAGAGAGAAAGTTGTCTATCATATTGAGGTTGAACTTTTCCAGCACTACTCCTATTTTTGGAGGTTGAATAGCTGGGACTGAAGAAAAAAAACAGTCCTTTATTAATGCACCCTGACCTAAAACTACTACACCACATAACATTTAGCGTCTGTTTATTCATTGAAATTCACTATGTAACTATGGACGGGAGATGCATTTGAACAAACAAAGTCCAGAGTGCATTAAAATCAGCATGTGAATGGATTTAGGAGCAAAGCAGCAAGGGGCACATGGAGGGTACGAGTTACCTTGAAGTGGTGCTCCATGTTGCTGTCTGTGTATTTGGGAATATGCAGGAAAATGAGCAGATTCTGGCGGAGATAATGGGCCAAAGCTCTGATCCATGGGACGCTGTACTGTGGCAGACTGAACTCCATCACCTCAGTAGGAGCAGAGCCAGGAGGCTGAATAAACTGCAAATGGGGTATTGAGAAAAATAAAGAGATAAATACATTTGTATCTCTGACAAAAAGAATGACAAATTATTCTATGAGCTCAGGCCCAATTAAAAGTAAAGAAAATATATATATATATTTTTTGCTTATGTCTAATTTCAAAAAATATATTTTTAAATACATAATTTAAGTACCAGCCTGCACATTTGTTTCTTTTTCTTTTATTATTACTATTTAAAAACAAGCATTCTTTTACTAAGTCATCCAAGATTGTTAGAAGGCATAGTCAAGGTCAAATGAAAAATAAATAAATAAATAAATAAATAAATAGTCTCTACTACAACCACTGCTAATTCCCAACTCTGAGCTGCATATTTATGCACATACAGATACAATTCAATTCTATTTTATTTTATTTGTACATATCGCATTTAACAACAGACATTGTCTTAAACAGCTTTATAAAACCAGATATTTGACACTGATAAGGCATAACATTATGACCACCTGCCTAACACTGTGTTGGCCACCCTTTTTCTGTCCAAACAGTCTTAACCCTGTGTATTCTGACACCTTTCTATCAGGTTGAGTCAGCTCAGGCTGAACGGGTCTCTGGTCTAAGTCGGGCATTGGAGTATGTGCTAGTGGTGGGCGAGTGGTGGGCGGTGTTGGGTGGAACCAGCGGTAAAAAACACCTGCATCTGATGAGACTAATCAGTGCACTCTGTTTCAATCCAGCGACAACAATAAAGAGGAGTGAGACACCAGCCTCGGGAAGAGAGCCACCAAGTAAAGGCGGAAGGGTCACCGAACAATGATTAAGCTCGGGCGCAAAGTAAGGCGGGCCAAACCAAGAGTGGGCACCGGCGGACGTCAAGCTGGTAAGGCGGCCCGAATCGCGAGACTGTGGGTGAGCCCAGCCGTGAGTACTGGATAGGAAAGCACGTGGGTGAAAATGAAAGTAAAGAAAATAAGTTCTGCTTGGTGAACTTTTGCCTGTATCTCTTTTTTCCAGTGCGGAATCAGTGTTATTCATTTCACTGTCAGTGGCCATAATGTTAATCCTGATTGGTGTATATCATGTACTCAAAAACTATTCAGACCCCCTTTGCTTTTTTCAATTTTGTTATGTTGCAGCCTAATCCTACATTAATCTCAATCAAATTTTTCATAATCTAATTAATCATTAAACTAATTCAATAATGAATCACTCAATCATTCGTTCACCTTCTCTACCTTTTAGCAAAGACAACGTTTAGAGCCAAAAACCTCTAATTTGGCCTCCGCAGAACAAAACATTTACAGACATTTATAGAATTCTGTTTTTCACTTTGTCATTATGGGGTACTGAGTGTAGATTAATGAGAAATACAACAGTGGCAAAGAAATTTATGTAACACAAATATTCAATATTTTTATAGCCCCTTTTGCTTTTGAGCTTTTTGTGAATTATAATTTGTTCAGTCAGTTGACACTTCATGTCACACTCTAATAGTCTACAAAGCAGCCTACAATTTTATGAGCATAATTTTAACAATTTCACAAAACAAATTGTAATGTTTTGTATTTAGCCCCTCATCATTAGCTTTGTGAAGTCCCCTGCTTCATTAATCCTCCTTAAAATACAAAGATATTTCAGTCAACAGTAAAGCCCTCAAGTTTATATGTAAATTTAGTACAAATCTATTCACAAATAAATAAACTCTCATTGTTGTGTTTATGTATTATTACTTTTAATAGGAAAATAACTCCATATGCAGTACTCTATTTAAAGGCCAGTTAAAAATGGCACAAATGGGAATGGAAAGACATTGTGAGTACCTCTACATCTGCAGGGGTCAGTTTGCAGTTTCTAACCAGCATTACAGTGATGATGTCGAGTGTGGCTTCGTCTAGTCTCTTTCTTAGAACTTTCACCAACTCATCTGTGATCTCCGGACCTGACAAAAAAAACAAGGACCAATATAATCTCTACTCCACTGATAGGCACTATTAAATATTCAAGCTCTGTAACTTTACTACCAAGTGGACGAAAAGAAAAAAAAAGGCTAATCAAAGAGCATGTACATAATCACCTTCCTTTCAAGCCTCTACATGATTTGTAATTAATTGACTATTAAAATTTTTTTAAATATATTTTTTTTGTATTGGATAGTATTTATAGCTCTTACATCATGAGGAGATATGCTCTCCCTACTTTACGAAAAATCACTTCACGAACTTTCACGGGTACGAACAAACCTGTCCTCGAAGTGATTTTTTTTATTTTTTATTTTTTATAAATTATAATTTTTTTATTACTTAATACAAAATATTGTATAGAGTATTTCGATTAGTTTGCTTGATATTAGTATATTTTATTGTATTTAAAAGTTTTTAGGTGTGTAGCACCTGTATAAATATATATATATATATAATGTGTGTATGTAGAATAATGCAGTGTGCATTTCTGATTGACCATTTTTTTATTAAAAATAAAAATAAATAAAAAGAGGCGAAATTAAAACCTTCATCGCAACAAACATTTATTCATGACGTTCTTTCTTTACTCATATATAAAAAGAATAAAACTCCACCAAAAAACTTTTTTTTTAATCACTACACATTTGTTTTCCTGATACAGCAAGTCTAAAATCAAGCAACAAAATTCGCCATTATGCACACATTCGCCAATTAACCCTCTGGGGTCGACAAACGGGCCGGCGCATTTTTGTGGCTTTTTTCCTTATAACGCCGAAACGAACTTAAACTTTGATCGTACAGAAATAAGCAGTTTACAAGAATATTTTGTCTTTATGCTCTATGTTCAGTTTGGTTTCACTTATAATAAACATACATTTACTTACATAAGCATCCATATTTATCCATGGCCATGTTGATTAGAGTATTAAAAACTAGAAAAGTATTAATTTACGGTACATATACATATATATATATATATATATATATATATATATATATATATATATATATATATATGTGTACGTATGTGCGTTATTAAATGAGAATGTACATGCACGTGTTTTTGGAGGTTTTTTTACACAACAGCGTTGCCGCGATTTGTTTGATGAAGGCATGCTATAAAAATGTACATACATTTTTGTTTTGTTTACACCAAAAGGCATATGTACACCAACTAACAGCAGAGATTTACCAGTATACAATACAAACCACCGTCGATTCTCAAAACAAACTTTTATTATATTCTCCAACATTGCAAACACAAAGATCGCTCACAAAAAACGTGCGGGGTGTAGTTCGTTTTTACAAAAAGCTAACCAGTGTCAAAATTAAATTCTCGAGTCATTTCACTCTGACACACAGTTTTGAAAAGTGGCCTACACCTGTAGCATCTATAAGGCTAGATTTTTCCACCACTTCCGCGAGTTCTTCTGCGGCTGCAAAGTGCCGTCTCACTACCGTATTTTCGCGTATATAAGACGCACCCTGGTTGAGGGGTATGTAAAACTTTTTATAAGACGCGTCTTATATACGCGAAAATACGGTAGTGAGATGGTGACGTGGCAAAAGCCGGTGATTGGTCATGCGGATCGAGATAACCGACGTTAAATGGCAAATTTGCCCCCCCTTGTGCTCGAGATATTAGGGTCCGTCGACGTAAAAGAATCGATATAACCGATTAAAAAATGCTTAGACAAAGCGAGAATTTAGTTCTTAACCGACCTCGCTGTTATCTCTGCTGTTAGTTAGTGCACATATGCCTTTTGTTGTCAAATGTTATGCGATGAACGGGAGGCGAAAGCCGCGCTTGGTAGGAGCAAAAGCATAGAATCATCAACTGCAGAATCAGGGGGAATCCGCGATGCGCTTTGGGAAGAAAAGCGCAGCCGTTGAGAGAGTGCCGGTGGGAAGGCACGTACCGGGATACACATGAGCGATAACAACGACCGCCGTGAACCAACATATACCAACAATAACGGACGGTGAGAGTGTGGAAGTTTAAATAGGAGCTGGTGATGATGATAGACGAGCACCATATGTGCGCGATTGAAGCCGAGAGCTTCAGAGAAAGCGGCCAAAAAAAGCACCTGCCACGCCGAAGGGGGCGTGGCAGGTGGATTCCTGACAGATAAACATGTACGTACATTTTTATAGCATGCCTTCATCAAACAAATCGCGGCAACGCTGTTGAGTAAAAAAAAACTCTAAAAACACGTGCATGCACATTCTCATTTAATAACGCACATCATGTACATAAAGAAATTTCAAGCACGTTAATATACTGCCGCCATATTGATTTTCGTTTATCTCGATCATCGGTTATCTCGATGCTTTTTGGCAACCCCCTAGGACATCGACATAACCGGGTTCCACTGTGTATATATATATTGCTGTAAAAAAGCAATAGAAAAATGTGCTAACAGAATGTGCTAACAGTCTAACAAGCAAGCTAATGGAATTTAAGGCCTTAAAACTCAAACTAATCAAACAACAAATCAAAGTCAATAAAAATAAATAAAAGGATCAAAAACATCTGCCAATTAGAATAGCATAAACACAAAGGAATCGTTAGGCATTTGTATCAAGGACAAAATTCCAACACTCCAAAGAGTCTTACAGAGACAAGACGCAGGAATGTTAGGAACATAAATGTCACCCTTTCTATTTAATCAGTCGGATCCTGTGTGAGCTTTACTATGAGAAAGAAAATTGTTTTGATAAAGGTATACCAATAATTGCCCCAGGTTTTGATAGTAAAAACACAGAAAAAATATCGCTTGAACTGCATCCCCTCCCATAAAACCATGCAACTCCTACAACAGACTGCTCAACCCCACCTCTTACATCGTACCCGCCCATCCCCATTTCACTGCTGTTGTTGTTACTGTCACAGTTGTACAGTGATAGTGATGAGTCATGATGGTAATAACAAGAAAACTATTATTAGTAGTTATCAGAGCTTTTTGATTTTATATTTTACTCATTCATCGTTTTCAAAATGCATTCCTAAAGCTTGGTTAATATTGTGCAAAATACTGTTTTACCAATTAAATATAAACCGATTATAATAAAGTGAGAGAATAGAGATGGGATAGATAAGAGAGACAGGCAGAGTGAGAAGACAAAGAGACAAAGTGGTGACATCACTGCTTTAACCGTGTAACAAGCTGTCCAAAGAGCAACAGCATTCCCTAGTAGGATGTAAGCGGTACTGCATGAATTTCAAATTCACACACACACACACACACACACATCACTGCATAATGCAACACATGGCAGCAATTCCTTCTCGTTTCTGCTATTTTCATAAACGTGTAATGGCGTGAAAAGAAATGAGATTCAAGGCAAATGGATTGCGTACTAAAACCATACTGAATCAAATAAAAAAATAATGATAATGAATAATTATCTTCAAAATTAAAGCATTTCTAACCAGGGTTTAGCTTAATATTATATTTAAACACTGACCCATTTGTAATTTTGTGAATACATGTCTAGATTAGAGCACACGGTCACAGACACACTCACTCTCTCACACACTCACACACACACACACACTGCCACTTTCTTTCTCTCACCTGCACATCCCACTCCATGCACTAACAGCAGAATGTGTTTGTCCACCTGTCCAACTGGCCTTGAGCCCTCCAGAGATGACCGTGAGCCCTGGAAACAAGAAATATATCCAACACACATGAATTCAATTCTCACTCTGTCTCTCATACAACCTTGTTGCCTAGTTTATTTATTTATTTTAGTTCACAAAGTAAGATCCTCCTAGCTTGCTCTGTGGATCATTCCTCCTTAAGGAGGACTCTATGGTTCATCAAGCTCCTAAACTGAAGGACATCTTCCTGTTTTATACCCAGCAGAGTAAATAAATCACACAGCAATAAGTCTGCTTGCTAACCGAAGCCGAAATGACTTCTACAGGCTTCAGTATCCTGATAGTTGATGTGTTTAAAGGTAGCCTATAAAACACACCGCATACAAAAACATGTACAGTGCAATGGTAAAGCCAGGCATACATGGAAATGCTACTAAGAACAATAATCTTTCCTATTATCCTAAAACTTGTATGGAATACTCAAATTGTAAAGCATGCTGGCAATTCTTGTTTTCATAACTAATAATACAAAGCTATTTTGTTAAAATAGATTAAATTTGCTCTCACGATTAATTTGTTTATAGCACAGCAGAACAATCACTCAGTTGCCTTAAACTCATTTCAAGCACATTTATTGGCTGTGTTTTATTCTACATGCACTGACTCTTTTTATGCAAACTAAATATGCTGCACAGTCAAATAACTGCTGTTATGAAATGATACACTGGTGTCACTCATTAAATTAGCTACATCCAGTAAGGAAAAAAGTTACAGAAAATCTTAAGAATGTGGGAATTTTCCATCTTGTAATTATTATTATTATTTTTTTTAAAGAGCTGATTCTGGATGTACTGCATTTGCATGCTTGTGTCATTTATACAGAGAAAAAGTGTAAAAACACCACATTTTATTTCTATATTTTAAACCTACAATTGAGCAGTTGAAAGTTTCAGGGCCTCGCTCAAGGGCCAAACAGTGGCAGCTTTTAATTTAATTATTAAAAAAACTTTAACAGTGTGTGTGAACTGTACCGTAAGATCTTCAGATCCTAGAGGCTCCTGACTGCGAGCCAAACCCAGGGAGCGAGAAAAGTGGAGATTCATATCCAGATCACTGTAGGCCCCTGTTTGAGAGGTTTCTGATAGTCTGGTGAGAGAAATCGGAGGATTAGTCCAGTAGAGAGAGAAACATTTTTTACAAATTAAAAAAAAATATTGCATCTAAGAAGGGTAAGCAGCCTGCATAAATAACTAAAGAGTAATAAGAGCATAAGCCAGATATAATAGAGGCTATCAGACTACCACACTGACCTGAGGTAGAAAACTGATTTGGTGGTGCGTTCCTGATACACAAACATGTTCTTGCGGTTGACCACACAGAAGGCACTCAAAACTGACCGCAGAGCCTGGATTGCTGATAGAGAATAAAACGTGCTTTAAATAGCAATTGTCATTTATTAACTTTAATGGCAACTACAATCGCTCTACTAAATTATACAAAAAAAAAAGAAATATACAACTTGTACAATGAAAATTTAAGAACATTTACTATTTCCTCTAGAAATTAGGATCGTAGCAGAGTAAGGTAAATTCTAACCAAGAAGCTTGTATCTATAGTCTTAGAATACACTACAGCCTCTCAAAATAGAAACATTTAATAACACAAAGCACCATATGTGTTCTCTGTTTAGCTCTGGGTTACTGATCGAAAGGTCGGGGGTTCAAGCCCCGGTATCACCAAGCTGCCACTCTTAGGCCCTTGAGCAAGGCCCTTAACCCTTTGTGCTTCAGGGGCGCCCTATCATGGCTGACCCTGTGCTCTGACCCCAGCTTCTAAACAAAGCTGGGATATGCAAAAAACAAATTTCACTGTGCTGTAATGTATATGTGACAAAAAAACCCTATTCAATTAATATCAAACATCACACATGCCTTTGAAGATCACCATTTAAAGTAAGTCACTGGCAGACAAGAAAATTCACCATCAAAAAAAATAAATATTTCACAATAAACTCTACCAAACACCAACATTCTGCAACACACATTAAACCCAACATTTACCGAAAAATACAAACGCAAACATTTAAATTCTGACATTATATTACACCGACAATCACTATCAAACAACAACATTCATCAAACATTATTGAATTCCTGCATTCACCACCACACACCATCAAACAGCAGAATTTACCACCAATAATGAACACCGACCATTCTTCAGCATCAACAAGTCAGACTTTACCAAACACCAACATTTACAAACCAACACCAGCATCAAACAGCAACAGATGCTGCTCCTAACACACAAAATTAAACACTAACATTTTCCAACACACATATTTAAACACCAGTATGCACTATAAAATATTATTAAATACCAACATCAACAATAAACACTCAAACACACCAAAGTTTTCACCAATATTTATAATAAAATGTGATTACCAGCACATACCAACACACACAAATACTGTAGCCATTTCTCCTTAGAATGTTTCAATAAAACCAGAAATGGCAAATGTGAATTGATTGATTGAAAACATTTTAAAAACATCCCTTGCACACACACAAACACACATGCACACACGCACACAGGCCAGACGCACCAATGGGTACTTCGGTTTTGATTCAGCTTTATATAAGTAAAAGGAAGTGTAATGGCCCCACAAAAGCAATAATTTGATGTTGAAAAAAAATCAGTCCTCATAGGGTTTATATGGTCTGATCTAAATTAGCGAAAGCATAAAAAGTGTGTGTACATGTGTGTATGTGGGTCACCTCTTGCCACTCCCATGTTGGGCCCCATCTTCAGTCGCGGGTGGATTTGGATGATGGTGTTCCAAACTACGTCACACGCAAAGTGTCCTGGCATGAAGTGCATAGTCGCAGCCAAGTAATCTCTCGGCTGGTAGCTTTCGTCCGCATTATAGTCTGTAACAGATGGAAAGAGAGAGGTGGAGGGGAAATAAAATAGAAATAATACAGATATTAATAGACAGCAATGGATGGAGGGGTAAAAGGGTGGAAAAATGATGAGTGAAAGGAAAGAAGAGAAAGAAAAATGAAGAAAGACAGAAATGCAATAACATCGAGACAATGAGAAGTAGTGAAAGAAGGATGATGAAACAGAGCAAAAAAAGAGGGAAAGAAAACAAGAGAGAGAGAGAGACTGCTAAAGTGTCTTCAGTATAATAAGGCTATAATAGCATGTCACTATCAGTACTCGTGCCTGACGCTGCCCTGGAGAGCCACTGAAGTTTCACAGCACAATTACTCTCTGGATTCAATTCATTTGCACACAGTGGAGCGGAACGATCTGCTCTGTTAGGAAATGAGAGTGCTAATTCAGACCCAACAGCAGCCATGCAAAAAAAACACAACAAGGGACCAAAAAAATGGGGTCTTCTGCAAAATACTATGAAATATGCAAATAGCATTTGTAACTCTACCTACTGGACATTTGGACTGAGAAACAGTAAGTCCCATATAAACAAACATATTAGAGTGGCTACATTTAAATACTAGCAGGTGTACCATTTTGCTCCTGGGAAATTAAACAGATTGTAAATAATTAAACTATTTCATTTGCCAGAGTAGAACCACAGCATTTTAACTGCCGCACTAAATTTTTGTAACAGAGTCTTTTCCAGGACTTTTATTTTGTATATTTTTTCTAAAAGGTTTATCCTTGCAATTCAAAGAGGAAATATGGAGGCAGATCCACACTTCTGCTTCAGAATCATGCCTCAGGGACAGCTGATATATTTATGCACCAATTATTGTATTTACCATCTGAGGTGGTCATTCTCTGCCTATACAGAGGCTCATTTTTCCAGATGTCCTCCTCACTTTCAGCCACTAGGAGTGAATTGCACACATGACTGTCATGCAGGTCTTGCAACAGGAGGCGCTGTTGAAACAAATTATATTACTCAGAATCATAGTTTGTTTACATTGTTCGTTGTCGAAATCCAAGGTCATTTAAATTTTGCAACATTGATAATGAAAAACAAACAAACAAACAGACTGGTTAACAGAGTACTTTAAAATGACCACGTCAATGTCAGACAATATTTTCACAGACCGGCCTTTAAGGTGTGGCAGATAAATACAACAAAATAAAAAGATATGACCGGCATAAAAACTAGTATATTCTAAATATAATAAATAAACATGAATCCACTGTGTTGTCTTTTTGTTTATCTTGCTCGCTTGGGGGTTTTAATTTAGCGGTAATGTATTATGTGTTAGGGGCCGGAACAGCCCCTTTAAGAAGGTAGCAGATGAAGGTAAGACATGTGACCGAGGCATCATGTCATGCATCAAGAGTGAGTCATAGACAGATGTGGCAGCGAGAATCTGGTAATTTTCCAAAATAAAACATTGTTCAGAATCAGATAATAAATAAAACGGAAATAATGTAAGTTGTGTATTCTTTTTGTGCGGCCCGGTACCAATTGACCCAGGGATTGGGGACCACTGGCGTAGCTGATACTGTAACACCACCCAAAGACAGGGAAAATCTCTCGAGATTGGTTCTTGAGCTTTGTCTCAACCAATAACAAACAGAAAAAAGATTTGACAGACGACAAAAAATACTAACATTAAAACATTAAAAAAGCTGCCAAAACAAACATAAAAAAAATATAAAGAGTAATAAAAACAAGAAAAGAAAAAAGTATTATTTTCTTAAATTCATTATCACCAACATCACCAATACACATTCAAAGTTAAAAGTACTAAAACCTGCAAACTTTTACCAACATACACAATCACAAAGGCAAAAAACAAAACAAAAAAAACACAAAAAAACAAAGCCTCTAAATCTAAATTATAAAGGAAACTATACAATGCCTTATAACAAATGGCGTACTGCCTACTATGATTCATAGCTCCTAAATGGATGCCTCAAAAAAGTGGGGAAAAAAAAATATTTACCTGATTGACTTTGCGGCAGATTTTTCCAATTTCTTCCACTATAAGCTGATGAAGACGCAAATACTCTGGGACTTCCTCCTCTTCCTCTTCAGACTGCCTTTCTTTTCCAGAATTAAAACTCCTTGTAAGACACAAAAACAGAGCACTATATAAAAAAAACAGTAGAAGGAACCACAGAGGGAATTTACACAGAAACCCATGTGAATTAATAATCTGATGATAATAAAATTTCATATTATATATAAATATAATAAATATTAAATATAAATAATAAATATTAAATATATACCTAAAGTATAATAAAATCTACAAATGTACTTTCCCTAGTTACTGGGGTAGCAACTTTAAGGAGAGAATGTTTTGCATTTTCTCTATATATTAATATTAGATATCATATATTTTTTTACATCTGGACTTTAAGGACTACTTTATGGATCCACATGCACCTTCCTTATAAAAATAAATACACAATAAAGGTCAAAAATATGTGAATAGTACTACTATTGGGACAAGGGAAAGTACAGGATGTTATTGTGTTTCTGAAAGTGCATAGTGTGTGATGGGCAGTTTTAGTTTATAATGCCAGCTTGACAAACCTAGAGTGCGAGAAAACCTCCAGTCTGTCCTTTTGAATTTGGATAATGAGCCAGAAATCTGGCATGAGAGGACTCTGGATCTCTTGCTCGTCCATGGTGGGTCCATCACATTCTGAGTCACTGCTGCCCCCATCGTAACCTAACACACATACAATATAAAGACAGAATATAACATTAACTATATTTGAAATGCTGTTCACCAGCTTAAATAAAACAGAATCGAATGGAATAGCAACTATCAATCAGAATCAATTAGAATCAAACCTAACCGCAATTATGACTCATTAGTACCTTGCATGTCTGAGTCCAGACTTCCCTGGCTGGAGACGACACTCTGAACTCGGCTCGGCCTGATCTTTCCACTGCCTGAGAACAAAAACGGTGGGCAACTCCCCTTTATATCTTTAATGCATTGTATCCGTCATTTTTAGCACACTATATTCTTATTCTTTTATGAAAGTGTAATTTCTTTATAAACATCCAGCATAATGTCTATTTTAAAACAAATCAGAAATACTGCTTAAACACTGCTAAACAAGCTGTTCAGATCAATCTGACAACAAAGTCACAAGCAGTGAGAAACAAGTTTAATGAACAAACCTGCCTGATACCTGCCTGAGGTGCACTATGTTGCACTCTCAGAAGCATCACTCAGATGTTTTTGGAAACACTCACTGTGTGTAATGGACTGCACTGACTCCAGACTGATCCCTGAATGAGTTTTTGGAGAGAGGTTGTGGTCAGCGTTACTGCCCATCTGCTGACCAGTGCTCTGTGAATGACAGTCATCTGTACCAGCTCCCAACTTTACTTCCTCCTCCTCCTCCTCCTCAGTGATCTCTTCGTGCTCTTTCTGCTCCTCTGTTTCGTGTTGTATCTGAGATTCCTCACCTTCTTCAACCTGCTAGATCAAAGTATTGTCATTACAAAACAAATTTTAATGAGCAAGGTCTTTTTGCAACTATAAGAACCTATTATGTTTTTATATATAATTTGTAATTAATTAATTCAAAATAAAAATGAAGACATTAACACCA